>NW_023396394.1:25000-27306 GCF_008315115.2 Sander lucioperca
GAACTGAACTCCTGAGTGAAGTAAATCTACCGGCATATTTTACAGCATCTGGCTCCTAAATGGTTCTAATTTTTACACATTTCTAAGGTTTAATGTCTCAACATGTTTGTAATACTCTCATGATTATTAAAACGATTTAATAAACCTGCAGAACTTTCAGACTCTGGGCAGAACTTCCCGAGTGGATCAGTTCTCCCATCAGATAGCGCGTGGATGTCGGAGGATTTTAATCTCATATTAACCACCTCTCCTCTCCGTCGGCTCGTCTATCTGATGATTGTTTCTGCGGCTCAGTTATTATTTTTCGTGGTGTAAAAGTTGTTCCAGCCGGCAGTCGGCCGGTGATGGATGTCGGCGCCGAGAGTCCTCTCCGACCGCGGCGGAAACACAGAGACTATTATTCCTTATCATCTTCTGAACATTATAAGCAGCGAGTTATCGCGGCGCTGAGAGGAGGCGCTCTGATAGGCTGTCACCTCCTCTCCTCTGATAATCTCCCAGAGATGAGAGCTGAGTGACAGAGATATTACCGCCGGGAGAGATCTGAGCCGTGATTCGCTCCATGACAAATGACCTGCAGGTATGGACAGCAGACTGTCTGACAGCTCGAATTATAGAAGGAAATATCATCCAATCTGCCGTTTACTGCAAACATCTGCAGAGCACTTTAGTTTCACTACGAAGTTTACTGGAAGGGAACCGGAATTACAACTCTGTCCCAACACAGACACGTGACCAGACAAGTTAAACTAATTAGGAAATAATGGGTAAAAAAAAACATGACAAAGTGCCAAGAGAACAGAAAAAGGCAACGAGAAAAGTGCCCCAGAAAGCCCAGCAACGCTGCAAGAAATGCATCGAAAACTTCACAAAAAAATAGACGGAAAAAGGCAATTTAAAAATAAAACTGACTTTTTCGAGACTTTGCTCAACAAGCAGGAGAAACTCTTTTAACCCCCCTCTCATCCCCCTGCTCTGGTGTTTCCTCCTCTCATTCCCCCTGCTCTGGTGTTTCCTCCTCTCATTCCCCCTGCTCTGGTGTTTCTCCTCTCATTCCCCCTGCTCTGGTGTTTCCCCCTCTCATTCCCCCTGCTCTGGTGTTTCCTCCTCTCATTCCCCCTGCTCTGGTGTTTCCTCCTCTCATTCCCCCTGCTCTGGTGTTTCCTCCTCTCATTCCCCCTGCTCTGGTGTTTCCCCCTCTCAACCCCTGCAGGCGTGTACTGCCCCCTCTGGTACTGTAGAAACAAGAGTACCGTCACGTTTTCAGAATTGTGGTACTGACTTGGTCCCAGAGTACCGGGTCTCAGGACATCCCATAGTACAGACGATGACTCAGAAACATCAACATGGCAAACAAGGAACAGGGCAAACCATGGTTGGAAGGAGACTATCGACTATTTATAGTTTAAAGCGTTTAAAATACCTGCATTCACACACTGATCTTGGTGAATTGTGTGTGTGTGTGTCTGTGTGTGTGTGTGTGTGTGTGTGTGTGTTTCTCTGTGTGTGTGTGTGGTGTGTGTGTGTGTGTGTGTTTCTCTGTGTGTGTGTGTGGTGTGTGTGTGTGTTTGTGTTTCTCTGTGTGTGTGTGTGTGTGGGTGTGTGTGTGTGTGTGTGTTTCTCTGTGTGTGTGTGTGTTTCTGTGTGTGTGTGTGTGTGTGTGCGTGTGCGTACGTGTTTCTCTCTGTGTGTGTGTGTGTGTGTGTGTGTGTGTGTGTGCGCGCGCGCGCGCGTGTGTGTGTGTTTCTCTGTGTGTGGGTGTTTCTGTGTGTGGGTGTGTGTGCGTGTGTGTGTGTGTGCGTGTGTCTGTGTGTGTGTGTGTGTGTGTGTGTGTTTCTCTGTGTGTGTGTGTGTGTGTGTGTGTTTCTCTGTGTGTGTGTGTGTGTGTGTGTGTGTGTGTGTGTGTGTGTGTGTGTGTGTGTGTGTGTGTTTCTGTGTGTGTGTTTCTGTGTGTGTGTGTGTGTGTGTTTCTCTGTGTGTGTGTGTGTGTGTGTGTGTGTGTGCGTGTGCGTACGTGTTTCTCTGTGTGTGTGTGTGTGTGTTTTTCTGTGTGTGTGTGTGCGTGTGTGTTTCTGTGTGTGTGTGTGTGTGTGTTTCTGTTTCTGTGTGTGTGTGTGTGTGTGTGTGTGTGTGTGTGTGTGCGTGTGTGTGTGTTGGGGAGGGGGGCTACAGAAGCTTAGAGGGTGAAAAGTAATGAAAAGATTAATTTAATAACAAGACCTTTATAACAAGCTCATCCCACCATAAAAATTAAGGGTTTTAGGGTGCCGAGTCCACCATAGAATGCAGTAAGGATAGCCTACAGG
>NW_023396395.1:5000-10000 GCF_008315115.2 Sander lucioperca
AGGAGAGAAGGAGAGAAGAGAAAGAGAAAGAGAGGAGTGGAAAAAGAGAGAGCCATAATTAAACATGAATAGCTGAATTGCTAAAGCTAAACTGGTTGAATAGCTTAAGTCCGTAAGAATAAGTTGAAGTAGTGAGAATAATTGAAAAACTGAAATCTCAATCAGGGACACATTGACTGATGTATCACAGCGGGATTCAAACCTTGATCTCCCACACCAAAGACATACACCATATCCACTACACTATCATCTGTATAGATGCTGAATGTTCCTTTAGCACTTATAAAGCCTGTCTTTGATCATTGATCACCACACCTGCTAATGCTAATGAGTGAGAGACAGTGTGAGAGAACCATAGGTTCTTTATTTAGAACTGTAGGTGAAAGTATGGAGGGGCTGTGTGTGTGTGTTTCTGTGTGTGTGTGTCTGTCTGTGTGTGTGTGTGTGTGTGTGTGTGTGTGTGTGTGTGTGTGTGTGTGTGTGTCTGTATTTGTGTGTGTGGGTGACTGTGTGTGTGTGTGTGTGTGTGTGTGTGTGTGTGTGTGTGTGTGTGTGTGTGTGTGTGTGTGTCTGTGTGTGTGTCTGCGTATGTGTGTGTGTGTGTGTCTGTGTGTGTGTGTGTGTGTGTGTGTCTGTCTGTGTGCATGTGTGCGTTTGTGTGTCTGTGTGTGTGTGTGTGTGTGTGTGTGTGTGTGTGTGTGTGTGTGTGTCTGTGTCTGAATAGACAGACAGAGGAAGGAATAGACAGACAGAGAGAGAGAGAGAGAGAGAAAGAGAGAGAGAGAGAAATAGAAAGAGAGAGACAGAGACAGACAGAGAGAAACAGACAGACAGACGGACAGAGACAGGCAGAAGTGGAACGCAAAAGATATAGACTAATGCTCGTATTACTGCCTGTAGTATTCAAGTCGACTGTGAAAGTGTTGTCATGGTAACGTATGACCAATGAAAACACCCTTTGAAGTCTGTGATGAGATCTCTTTGATCTTTAATCAGGTTAACGACCGTGTCACCTGCTGAAACTGTCAGCTGTGCCCCACTGGAGCTATTCAAAGACACAGAGCAAGTTCTCAAATAAAGCCTCAGACTGCTAAAACGATAAGGGCTATCGGTGAAATGATGTAATTGTGACCACCACAAGACCTTTGTGAACGTATTCATGTAAAATTTATGTTGATAAACTTAAAAATGTGGGCATATCAGCGATTTAAAAAAGTGGTTCGCTCTGCGTTTCGCTGGGAAATGTGGAGGACATTTAACATGGCCGTGAATGGAGGGAGATGTGGAACTCTTGTCATTTGGAAGCTCATCGAGCCAAAAGTATAAGGCATATCGCATAACTGAGCACGGCTGCAGCATTGGCTGAAACTAGACAAAAATACCTACGTTTTGATGTATAAATTGTGTATGACAAGTAGATATTGTGGGCGTGAGAGCAATTTATAGAGAGGGGACAAAGATATTTTTTCTAAGGTGCTGCACTCTAGCGATGACATCATCCACTCTGGCAGACGCAATACACACTCACTAGAAACGCAGAAAAATCCTGAAATGATCACTAAACTTAAAAAGCTTTTTCACAAAAACTGTTAAAGATATCAAACTGAAAAGCCATAGCCTAATACCTGAATATTTTGTGAACATTTTAAAGTTTGTTTGGCGTCTGTAGGTGAAAGTATGAAGGAGCTGAAAATTTTGGGAGCGGAAGAAGATTTTAAGGATTTGAAGCATGCTCTCATTGACTTCAATGTTAAAAAAAAGTCATAAAAAGCTGAATATTTTAAAAAGTATAAATAGTAGAAAAAAAGTTGAAGAAGTCCCATCATTAGCTGAAAGAGCTGAACATTTTAAAAGTTTAATGGTTTTAATAGCTCAACGTATGCAGAAGTTACAGAGAGCCAAAATATCGTACGGAAGAGGGAATAAGAACTAGAAAATGCATTTCCTGCGGAAAATGCGTGGGAATGCTGAATAGCTGAATTGCTAAAGCTAAACTGGTTGAATAGCTTAAATCAGTAAGAAGAAGTTGAAGTAGTGAGAATAGTTGAAAAAGTGGAAATCGTTTTAATACGTATGAATTTCATTAAAAAGTTAAAAGCTTATGCTAAACTGAACTGTTGGCTTCAAAAGTTGAATAATGACAAAAGACGTAGAACATTGTGAGGTCTGAGTATATTTTCTAACCGATAATCACTCACAAATGCAGAAATATGAAACAATAGTACGAAAAATCTTAAAGCTCAAATGCACTACACTGCTAAAAAATCAGGAAAATTGTTAGAGTTGGAAGCTGAACTGCATTACCCAAGTGAAGAGCTAAAATACATTGTTAGAAAAGCTGGAAGCTGAACTGTAATACTGTCAAAGATGAAAGTTGAAATGAATTACCTAAAACGGCTGAAAGAAGAAATACTTTGTATTATTATCAGACACTGCATAGAACGAAAAAGCATCAATCTAGCTGATATGAGATGTGAAATATATTAGGTAAAAAGAATGGGGCTGAACAAAAGGAAAGAGAGGACAGAGAGAAGGAGAGAAGAGAGGAGAGAAAGAGAGGAAAAAGAGAGAGCCAAAATAAAACATGAATAGCTGAATTGCTAAAGCTAAACTGGTTGAATAGCTTAAATCCGTAAGAATAAGTTGAAGTAGTGAGAATAATTGAAAAAAAGTGAAATAACATCTCAATCAGGGACATATTGACTGATGTATCACAGCTGGATTCAAACCTTGATCTCCCACACCAAAGACATACACAATATCCACTACACTATCATCTGTATAGTTGAAAATGTTCCTTTAGCACTTATAAAGCCTGTCTTTGATCATTGATCACCACACCAGCTAATGCTAATGAGTGAGAGACAGTGTGAGAGAACAGTAGTTTCTTTATTTAGAACTGTAGGTGAAAGTATGGAGGGGCTGAAAATGTTGGGAGCGGAAGAAAATTTGAAGGATTTGAAGCATGATCTCATTGACTTCAATGTTTAAAAAAAGTGTTAAAAAGCTTAATATTTTAAAAAGTATAAATAATAGAAAAAAAGTTGAAGAAGTCCCATCATTAGCTGAAAGAGCTGAACATTTTAAAAGTTGAATGGTTTTAATAGCTCAACGTATGCAGAAGTTACAGAGAGCCAAAAAACGTATGGAAGAGGGAATAAAATTAAAAAAAGAGAGACAGAGAGACAGAGACAGTCAGACAGAAGTGGAACGCACAAGATATAGACTAATGTTCATATTACTGCCTGTAGTATTCAAGTTGACTGTCTGTGAAAGGGTTGTCATGGCTACTAATGACCTGTGACCATGTTGATAAACACCCTTTGAAGTCTGTGATGAGATCTCTTTGATCTTTAATCAGGTTAACGACCGTGTCACCTGCTGAAACTGTCAGCTGTGCCCCACTGGAGCTATTCAAAGACACAGAGCAAGCTCTCAAATAAAGCCTCAGACTGCTAAAATGATAAGGGCTATCGGTGAAATGATGTAATCGTGACCACCACAAGACCTTTGTGAACGTATTCATGTAAAATTTATGTTGATAAACTTAAAAATGTGGGCATATCAGCGATTTAAAAAAGTGGTTCGCTCTGCGTTTCGCTCAGAAATGTGAAGAATGTTAAACAGGGCAGTGGATGGACAGAGATGTGGAACTCTTGTCATTTGGAAGCTCATCGAGCCAACAGTATAAGGCATATTGCAAAACTGAGCACATTGGCTGAAACTAGACAAAAATACCTACGTTTTGATGTATAAATTGTGTATGACAAGTAGATATTGTGGGCGTGAGAGCAATTTATAGAGAGGGGACAAAGATTTTTTTCCTAAGCTGCTGCACTCTAACGATGACATCATCCACTCTGCCAGACGCAATACACACTCACTAGAAACACAGAAAAATCCTGAAATGATCACTAAACTTAAACAGCTTTTTTACAAAAACTGTAAAAGATATCAAACTGAAAAGATAGAGCCGGATAACTGAATATTTTGTGAACATTTTAAAGTTTGTTTGGCGTCTGTAGGTGAAAGTATGAAGGAGCTGAAAATTTTGGGAGCGGAAGAAGATTTTAAGGATTTGAAGCATGTTCTCATTGACTTCAATGTTAAAAAAAAGTCATAAAAAGCTGAATATTTTAAAAAGTATAAATAGTAGAAAAAAAGTTGAAGAAGTCCCATCATTAGCTGAAAGAGCTGAACATTTTAAAAGTTGAATGGTTTTAATAGCTGAATGTATGCAGAAGTTACAGAGAGCCAAAAAACGTACGGAAGAGGGAATAAGAACTAGAAAATGCATTTCCTGCGGAAAATGCGTGGGAATGCTGAATAACTGAATTGCTAACACTAAACTGGTTGAATAGCTTAAATCAGTGAGAAGAAGTTGAAGTAGTGAGAGCAGTTGAAACAGTGGAAATCGTTTTAATACGTATGAATTTCATTAAAAAGTTAAAAGCTTATGCTAAACTGAACTGTTGGCTTTAAAAGTTGAATAATGACAAAATAAGTAAAACATTGTGAGGTTTGAGTTTATTTTCTAACTGATAATCACTCACAAATGCAGAAATATGAAACAATAGTACGAAAAATCTTAAAGCTCAAATGCACTACACTGCTAAAAAATCAGGAAAATTGTTAGAGTTGGAAGCTAAACTGCATTACCCAAGTGAAGAGCTAAAATACATTGTTAGAAAAGCTTGAAGCTGAACTGTAATACTGTCAAAGATAAAGGTTTAAATGAATTACCTAAAACGGCTGAAAGAAGAAATACTTTGTATTATTATCAGACACTGCATACAACGAAAAAGCATCAATTTAGCTGATATGAGATGTGAAATATTAGGTGAAAAGAATGGGGCTGAACAAAAAGAAAGAGAGGACAGAGAGAAGAGAGGAGAGAAAGAGAAAGAGAGGAGAGGAAAAAGAGAGAGCCAAAATAAAACATGAATAGCTGAATTGTTAAAGCTAAACTGGTTGAATAGCTTAAATCAGTAAGAATAAGT
>NW_023396395.1:15000-17500 GCF_008315115.2 Sander lucioperca
TCCCATAATTAGCTGAAAGAGCTGAACATTTTAAAAGTTAAATGGTTTTAATAGCTGAACGTATGCAGAAGTTACAGAGAGCCAAAAAATGTACCGAATGAGATATAAGAACTAGACAGACAGAGAGAGAACGAGGAATAGACAGAGAGAGAGAGAGAGAGAGAGAGAGAGAGAGAGGAATAGACAGACAGAGAGAGAGAGAGAGAGAGAGAGAGAGAGGAATAGACAGACAGAGAGAAAGAGAGAGAGAGAGATAGAGAGAGAGGAATACACAGACAGAGAGAGAAAGAAGAATAGACAGACAGAGAGAGAGAGAGAGAGAGAGAGAGAGAGAGAGAGAGAGAGAGGAATAGACACAGAGAGAGAGAGAGAGAGAGAGAGAGGAATAGACACAGAGAGAGAGAGAGAGAGAGAGAGAGAGAGAGAGAGGAATAGACACAGAGAGAGAGAGAGGAATAGACAGACACAGAGAGAGAGACGAATAGACAGACAGAGAGAGAGAGAGAGAGAGAGAGAGAGAGAGAGGAATAGACACAGAGAGAGAGAGAGTGCATTTGATTTCTGAAGGAACTGACTACTGTACTGCTAGATATTAAGTTAAGTACAGACTTTATTTGGGTTTTTGCTGCTTCTTGTACTTTTCTACTTTCTACTGCTGCTGTGTGTTCTTTGCTTGATTGGTTGTGTTAGGCATAATTTTAGAGGATTTTCTTAAAGTGAAACTAGTTAGTGTAAAGTGTGAATTTGGGGAGTGGAGGTTAACGACTCTCAGGTGCTTTTGACTGATTAGCCAGGGTGTGGCCTCCCCACCTGACTCTGACTACATAAGTAAGCTAGAGTCAGACCAAATGACAGAGTGCATTTGATTTCTGAAGGAACTGACTACTGGACTGCTAGATATTAAGTTAAGTACAGACTTTATTTGGGTTTTTGCTGCTTCTTGTACTTTTCTACTTTCTACTGCTGCTGTGTGTTCTTTGCTTGATTGGTTGTGTTAGGCATAATTTTAGAGGATTTTCTTAAAGTGAAACTAGTTAGTGTAAAGTGTGAATTTGGGGAGTGGAGGTTAACGACTCTCAGGTGCTTTTGACTGATTAGCCAGGGTGTGGCCTCCCCACCTGTAGCCAACACCAATCACCTACTTGGATTTACTGTTGGCAATTGCGTGAAGCGGCAGCCTCAGCGGACGAAGACTCGGAGGACAAAGACAAAGGAGTCTACGCAGGAGTCTTCGTAGGAGGCTAAGTGGGCTTAATCTTATCTTTATCTCACTTAACAGCTCGGTGTCTTCATCCGGAAATGTGCTGCTTCTCCATACCTGTCCGTGTCTCCTCTCGGAGATACTACAAACCACGCATTAGCTCGCAACATTTCCGCAACCCCACCTCTCTTACCTATCCCACCCGTTCCACACACATTCAACACCTTGTTGCAGGTGGCCTGTGGAACTGCCAGTCTGCCACTCGCAAGACTGAGTTCATCTCTGGCTTTGCCAGCCTGAAATCCCTTGACTTCCTTGCTCTCACTGAGACCTGGATTACACCGACCAACACATCCACCCCTGCTGCCCTTTCTTCTGCCTACTCTTTCACCCACACACCAAGACCCACTGGTAGAGGTGGGGGGACAGGCCTACTCATTAACCCCAAGTGGAGATTTTCTCTCTACCCATTGCCACAGTTCACTCCACAATCTTTTGAACTTCATGCTGTCACCATAACCCATCCGGTACAACTAGTCATCATTGTTATCTACCGCCCACCAGGTCCTCTGGGAGAGTTTTTGGAGGAGCTGGATGTCCTTCTTTCAAACATCCCTGAAACTGGCCCTCCGTTGGTACTTCTGGGCGACTTCAACATCCAGACAGAGAAGTTAGCTGCCTTTTCTCACCTTCTCTCTTCTTTTGCCCTCTCACTCTCTCCTTCACCACCCACTCACAAAGCCGGCAACCACTTAGATCTCATATTAACCAGAAACTGCTCTACAGCCAACCTTATTGTTACTCCACTCCATACCTCAGACCATTTCTTCATCTCTTACTCTCTCCCGCTCTCCAAAGCTCACAACCATATCTCAAGAGACACCATACCTGTCCGCCGTAATATCCGTTCACTCTCTCCTTCTTCTCTGGCGGCATGTACTTTATCAACCCTCCCTCCATCCGACTCTTTCTTACTCATGTCTCCCAATGATGCCACAGACACTCTCTTCTCTACTCTATCCTCCTCTCTCGACTCTCTCTGCCCTCTTACTTCACGACAGGCTCGCAAATCCTCCCCAGCTCCGTGGTTATCTGACTCAGTACGTGCTGAAAGATCAACTATACGGGCAGCGGAAAGGAAATGGCAGAAATCTAAACACCCAGATGATCTGCTTACCTTTCAGTCTCTTCTTTCCTCCTTCGCTGCCTCTATTTCTGCAGCCAAAAGCTCTTTTTATCAAACCAAAATTTAATCCTCTTTCTCGAACCCCAAAAAACTTTTTTCCATCTTCTCTAACC
>NW_023396395.1:22500-27072 GCF_008315115.2 Sander lucioperca
AATAGTTGGAATGCTGCTGAACAGCATTCCCACTAATAATAAACAAATGGCCGACAGGAACAACAATAGTTGGAATGCTGCTGAACAGCATTCCCACTAATAATAATAATAATAATAATAATAATATAATACTTTGTACCTGAAGTCACACATACATCGGGAAATTAAACGGCGTCATGTCTGGATTAATAACATCAGCTGGCGGACCGAACAGCAGCCTTCGGTAATGTTTTACTGCCTTCTCCAGGAAGGAAACTTCACGTCTGGATATCTGCCACTTCCAGCGCGACTTGAAGTACAGATCATACCCTTTTTTAATTGCAATAAACAGATACAAAGTATGCTGCAATAACAACATCATGATGTTGATTAGTAAAACGTCTGGAATCATACTTTATAAGGTCTGTCCACAAGATGACAAGCAAACAACTTTTAAAATTCTTGTTTTCTGGATGGAGTTTGGATCGATCATGGCTCTGCTAACATTGGAGCTGATCCATAAACAGCAACAGAGATATACTTTGAGAACTTACTAGTAGATAGGTAGGCTAGTAGTGTGTGTGTGTGTGTGTGTGTGTGTGTTTATGTGTTTGTTTGTTTGTTTTGTGTGCGCGTAAGTGTATGCTACGTGTGTGTGGGTGCGTGTGTAGGTGTGTGCGTGTGTGTGTGTGTGCGTGTGTGTGTGTGTGTGTGTGTGTGTGTGTGTGTGTGTGTGTGTCCCAGAGAGACAGAGAGAGAGAAAGGGAGAGAGGGAGATGGAGAGAGAGGGAGAGGGGGGGAGAGAGAGATAGAGAGGGAGAGAGCGAGAGAGAGAAAATGAATAGTTGAAATAGTAATAACTGTAATACTGTCAAAGATGAAAGTTGAAATGAATTGCCTGAAAAGGCTGAAAGAAGAATACTTTTGTATTATTATCAGACATTAAACACTGCATAGAACGAAAAAGCATCAATCTAGCTGAGATGAGATCAAAGGCGTAAATCCCAGGGGGTGAGAGGGGTCAGGACCCCCCTATCTAAGGGTTGTCCCCCCTAGAAATATCATTAAAAACATGCTGTGTATTGTAAATAACATTATGATGTGTACTTAAAATATCTGTGTAAGTACTAAAACAATAGAAACCCCAAAATATGCTTTTAAGTTTAGAAACATTTTGAGTCCCCCCTCCCTTGAATCATAGTGGTTTGGTCCACTGCCTGCTGTACGTCAGGACTCGCATCGGGTAGTGACAGGAATGTAGCTAGTAAGTAGGCGGTTCAAGGCTATTTTATTCACATTAAACATCGGATGAAGTTGTTCTTTTCTCAAATATAAATGATGCTAACTAATTAATAATTAGTCATGACAAAAAAGTTCGCTATGTTAGTGTAATATAATGTAATGTTACCTAGCTTGTTGGATATAAATGCAGCCACTACAACTAAAGTAACACAGTCATATCATCAGTTCAAATACAAACAAGCGTGATACAATGTTCATACTGATAATAATAATATTCAAATCATTCAAATGACAAATGCATGTACAAAAAACAAAGTACCAAAGATAAAACTTGGAAATGCCCTCTAACAGTCTGTAAAGATGATAGCTGACTTTAACAGATGAATAAGAACACAAAGAAAAAGGTATTGTACCTAATACCAAAGGTAAGTGAGTGAAACATGTATTAATAACAAACTGGTTACTGGCAAAACCAAAATCCATATGCCTAAACAGTAATTGTTTTGTACTACTTCTACATCTGTCATTTATCTGTTAGAAAACAGATCACGAGGGAAAGGAAAGGTTGATATGAAAAATAAATGCATTATATTAATTGTGATAAATAAAAAAATAAGCATCCACTTCTGAGGCATATAAGTTAGATATAATAAATAAATTAAATTAAATTGTTGTCATACTGTTTAGAAAGGAAGCCAGTGTGCCCGACGGGTATGTTCCAATGGTTTAGAATATTGTTGTTGTTTTTTTAAATAAATAAAAAGAACAGAAAATACAATAAAACAATTCTTGCAAAACCAAAATCCATAGTGCCTAAACAGTAATTGTTTTTCTACTAGTTTTGTAAGGCAGGGCCAACAATATACAGTGGTGTGAAAAAAGTGTTTCCCCCTTCCTGATTTCTTATTTTTTTTGCATGTTTGTCACACTTAATGTTTCAGATCATCAACAAATTTAAATATTAGTCAAAGTTAACACAAATAAACACAAAATGCAGTTTTTAAATGAAGGTTGTTGTTATTAAGGGAAAACAAATCCAAACCTCATGGCCCTGTGTGAAAAAGTGATTGCGCCCTAAATCTAATAACTGTTTTGGCCACCCTTAGCAGCAACATATGCAATCAGGTGTTTGCATTAACTTGCATTGAGTCTTTTACAGCGCTGTGGAGGAATTTTGGCCCACTCATCTTTGCAGAGTTGTTGTCATTCAGCCACATTGAAGGTTTTCAAGCATGAACTGCCTTGTTAAGGTCATGCCACAGCATCTCAATAGGATTCAGGTCAGGACTTTGACTAGGCCACTCCAAGTCCTCATTTTGTTTTTCTTTAGCCATTCAGAGTTGGAATTGCTGGTGTGCTCTGGATCATTGTCCTGCTGCAGAATGCAAGTTCCCTTCACCTTGAGGTCACAAACAGATGGCCGGACATTGTCCTTCAGGACTTTTGGTAGACAGCAGAATTCATGGTTCCATTTATCACAGCAAGTCTTCCAGGTCCTGAAGCAGCAAAACAGCCCCAGACCATCACATTACTGTTATTATGTTCTTTTTCTGAAATGCGGTTGTCTCATCAGTCCACAGAGTATTTTCCCTAAGGTGTTGGGGATCATCAAGTTTTCTGGCAAAAATGAGGCGAGCCTTAATGTTCTTTTGCTCAGCAATGGTTTTCGTCTTGGACCTCTGCCATGCAGGCCATTGTTGCCCAGTCTCTTTCTTATGGTGGAGTCATGAACACTGACCTTAACTGAGGCAAGTCAGGCCTGCAGTTCTTTGGTGTTGTTGTGGGGTCTTTTGTGACCTCTGCATGACTCATCACTGTGCACATGGGGTTAGTTTGGTCAGCCAGGGCACTCCTGACAAGTTATGTTTTACTTTGTTTACTAGTGTTATCTTTGTCTTATATTTAAATTTGTTGATGATCTGTAACATTTAGGCTAAGTGTGACAAACATGCAAACAAAATAACAAATCAGGATATTGTTCCCATCAGTAGGCCTATGTCCTATCAACTAAACTAACTGAAAATTAAATTAAATATATCAATTGTGATAAAATCAAATGGCTCCATAGTGTATCTTTCAATATACAACATTGTTAAGGTCGGCTTCACTCTGCCTGCGTGGCGTGAGCGTGGCGTGAGCGTGGCGTTTCTGTTGCGTGTCAGTTGCGTGGCGGCTTGCTTGTCACATGAAAATAGGCGGCAGTCCTATTTCTAGCATGCACACGTTTTCGGTGCCCATGAGACACATGAGTGGTGTCACGCAGGCAGTGTGTAAGCTCTAACCTGGGAACATGGGAGCCGAAATAGGAACGGACACGCCACGCAGCTGACACGCTCAGCCACGGAGCCAGTGTGCAGCCGGCCTAAGCCCTACCATTAAAGGCTTTTACATGGTTGTTAGACTGAGGCTAATATCCCATGTTTTGGTTCAAGCTGCAGTCGCCCTGTACTGACACTTGCTGTCATTTTATCCCAACATTTAGCTCAGTTTACTGAAATCCCACCAAATATATATATATTTTTTACATCTGTCCTCTCTTCCAGATTCAGTTAGTTCAGCTGCATGTAGCAACTAAAGTAACTGAAAGTTTCCCCCTTCAACTGGCATATATCTGTTAGAAAACAGATAAAGAGGGAAAACAGAAAGGTGAATTAAAAGATATGAATTGTCCTGAAACATAAACATAAGCATAAAATGTATTTATAATATAAGGTGGAGATAAATATAAAAATAACTACAAAAGTATTGGTGTCATACTGTTGAGAGAGGCAGGTAGGTCAGTACAGTATGTTTCAATGGTTTACAATATTGTTCAACCCTACAAATAAAGGCTTTTCACATGGTAGACTGAAGGCTACAACCCCAGTAATGTATCCCGACATTTAGCTCAGTTTACTGAGCCTCAAAATAATGCAGGGTTATCCTTGACTTTGAGGAAGATAGGGTTAGAGTCACTTGATTGTCTTCTGACATTAGTTCTTGACGTTAGTTCTTGACTAGTTCTTTTGACAAGGCTTATTTAACCAAGTCATGTGTTTTGGGCATTCTGAAGACAAACGTTCAGCTTTGATTACACCGACTTAAATTTAAACACTGTGACACCTTTTCAGTAGGGTTTAGATTAGCCCAAGGCCCAGTTTACATGTGAAAATCCTTTAACACGCCTACCAGCTCAAACCCCACACTATAATTATAATTTTTGTGATATATATTCCATGTCGTCCTTTCCATTTCCTTCTGTGTGTGTGTATATATATATATATATATATGCATGTATTTTTTTATATATATATGTATTTTTTTTCTGTTGTGTCCTTTCCTTTTCCTTCTGTGTGTGTGTATATATATAAA
>NW_023396396.1:0-26845 GCF_008315115.2 Sander lucioperca
GAAACAGGTTAACACATCGTAAGAAGCTGGTTGGAGGCCAAAATGCACCTTTCCTGCATAGAGATATGTGTATAGGAACTTCTGCTAAGAAACTACTGTAAGGCTATTTAAGTGACAAAAACAGGCCTAACATGTCATAAGAAACTGTGTGGAGGCCAATACGCATCTTTCCTGCATATGGGTCATACTACAGATTAGGTGACATTTCAGTGGTGTCAGTGTCCCAAGATGTACTACTGTTATAACTTTTCAGAACATTTATCAAACTACACTTAAATTACAATATTTCAAAGTTTTACATGTTTTTAATATGGAGTAGAGATTATGATTTTAAACAGAGATGAATTTCAATACTTATACGTTTGCTTTTCTTAAGAGTATTAAGAATTTTGCCTGTCCCCATTGACCATCATGCAAATAGCGTAACTCATTTTGATTACACAATGTTAAATAATAATGTTTTTTTTTTGTTAAATTAATTGTATATGCCCCCTTTTTATGCATAATGCATTTTCTCAGCTAAAGACATTTTATTTTCAGAGAAATTTAGGCTTTTACCCCTGTCCTTGTATTTCTTTCAACCCTGTAACGCAACAATTACCCCCCTCACAATGAAATAATGGTTTGATCCTTTGGACATAATTTATGAGGAAGTGACATCATAAAAGTCTTCAGAGAAGGCTGGTGTGACAAGTGGTAAGCTGCTCTCTCACTTTTTATAAATATTTCATGTTTTTTAAGCACATATGGGCTTTGTCGATCTCAGGTATTCAACTCTGTTGGGGGGGAAATTCATAGTTAAGAAGATTTTACCAAAAATTGCTTTTATAGCTATAAAGTATAACAATGTTTAAATTGAATAAGGCCATGTGGCACCCTGGTAGCTGCTAGCATACCAAATTAGCAACAGATTAGCACAAAATCTTCAACCCTATCACATTCAACCCCATCACATTTTTCAATGTTACGGGGTTGAATAGCTGTTACAGGGTTGAATAGCTGTTAAATCTTAACAATATTTAATGTATATTGCTTAATATCAGTCATATTTTCTTGATGTGAATGTTTGTTGTTTACGGTTTTACAGTATCAGCGGAATTTTTTAATGATTTAAGTTAAAAAAGTGACAATTATCTCGTTCTCTCTCCTGTGCCCATTGACATATTATCTGCAAGTTCATGTTCATTTTACTACATAGTGATTAAAAGGATACAGTAATTAGTCTTGGAGAGTAAGCAGGTAATTGACTTGACCTTGACCTACAATTTCAGATTCAATAATGGAAAAAACAGCAGCAGAAAGGCAACACACAGAGAGAGGAATGTGAGGGACATCCGCGCGCCGGATGTCAGGCAATTCTCCTGGAAATGTAAGATCTTTATGACACGAGGTGGTGTTGCTCATGGAAACACTGCCGCCACAATCAACAGAAAATAAAGTTTCTTGTTGTTGCTTTAAAGCATAATTTGGGAATGCATAAAAAGACTAGAGGATGTAAATGAAGACTGGTCTAAAATACATACAGTATACTGCCTTGGCAACTGGTGTGTGAGGGGTTCATGTTCACTAGCCGACTGGTTTGTACTGACATATTTAAGAGTATTATCTGCAAGTTCATGTTAATTTTACTACATAGTGATTAAAAGGATACAGTAATTAGTCTTGGAGAGTAAGCAGGTCATTGACTTGACCTACAATTTCAGATTCAACAATGGCAAAAACAGCAGCAGAAAGGCAAAGAGAGTACAGGGCAAGAAGAAATGCTGATCCAGAACGAAGGGAAAGGTACCTCAGGAGTGAACGCAAGAGATGGGAAAAAGATGTTTTAGCAGGGAAGAAGAAAGGAATTGGAGAGCTAGACAAGAGAGGTCAAAAGATGAGGAGAAAGGGATGGAGAAAAGCGAAGGAGCGGCAAAAGCAAAGGGAAATGGCTGTTAACGCTATTGCCACCCCTCCACAAAGTCCTGATAGAGACATGGTGGTGTCACATGAGCCCACAAGGTTAGGAAAAGGTGTGTGTGTGTGTGTGTGTGTGTGTGTGTGTGTGTGTGTGTGTGTGTGTGTGTGTGTGTGTGTGTGTGTGTGTGTGTGTGTGTGTGTGTGTGTGTGTGTGTGTGATCGAGAGAATAGGAGTGCAAAGGAGTGCATACAAATATGATTTCTTGTAACTTTGTACACCATTTCTTCAACAACTAATTAGACATATTCACATTGCAATAGTATCCTTAACATGTATTTATTTCTACTGCTTATGGACTTACCTTGTTGTGTCTATATGTTTGTTTTAGACAATCTGTGAAGGGGAAGAAAAAGTCAAGAAAGACAAGAGACAAATTGAGAAAGCAGGTAGCTGATTTACAGAAATCTCTTGATGAAGAGAAGAGGGCCAAAGAAAAGTACAAAAAAAGGCTCCAGCGTTTAGAAAAGAAGGCTTCATCAAAATCCACAGCTGTACCAAGTGATGTCAGAAGATCTGCACTGCATCACACAGCACTCGTTGCTCAAATAAAGGAACATTATAAAAAGGCAAAAACTGAAAGAGAGAAGCAAATGATATCCAGAGTAGTGGTGGGTAACATTATTAAGAAGTATAGACTGCAATCATTTTCAGAGTCTGCTTTGGGTTTTTCAAAGAAACGCTGGAAGCTCACAGGCAGTGTATCTACATTTCAAAGGAAGAAAATCTCAAACTTTGTGGACATCAAGAAGAGGGTGAGGGATTTCTTCACACGTGATGATATCAGTAGAATGACCACTGGTAAAAAGCAAACTAAAACAAAGAACAAACAGAAGATGCAGAAGAGGTTCCTCCTTGACACGTTGAAAAATCTGCATAGGAAATTTCTTGCAGAGAACACAGAAGAGATTTCATACTCCATGTTCTGCCGCCTCCGGCCTTTCTGGGTGGTTTACCCTTCCCTTGCTGATCGTGACACTTGTATGTGTAAGCTTCACGAAAACCTGACCTTTGTCGCAGAGAAGCTCAAACAAATTAAGCTCATTGAATCGTCAGTGCTTGAAGATTTAGTTGAAAGCGTGTGTTGTAGTTCCTTGAATAAGCAGTGCATGTATGGTGAATGTGAACAATGCAAGAACCAAACAGTTCCAATGTCAAGCTTGTATGCTGCTGATGAAAACGTTGTTCTTCTCCAGTGGATGGTCAAAGAAAAGCAAAGAAAAAATGAGGAAGGTCAAACAGTAAAAGTCACTGTGAAGGATGAGGTAAACAAGACGCAGGAACAACTAGTACAGTTGTTTCATACACTCCTCTTCAGGTTTCGGAGACATCTCTTCAACATCAAACATCAGTATGCTTACTGTCGTGAGCTCAAGAAAAACATGTCTGCAGATGAGTGCCTTATCCATATTGATTTTTCAGAAAATTTCACCTGCAGATATGCGACAGAGATACAGTCTGTTCACTTTGGTTCATCTCATGAACAGGCCGTCCTCCACACAGGTGTCCTCTACATTGGACAGAATCAGCAACCAACTTGCTTCACCACCATATCTCCATCAAGGCATAAGGCTCCTCCTGCTATCTGGGCACACCTCAATCCTGTGCTTGATGACCTGCAACAAACCCACCCCAACATATCAACAGTACACTTCTTCAGTGATGGCCCTTGTACCCAGTACAGGCAAAAAGGAAATTTCTTTCTGTTCAGCACAGAACTGGCCAAGAGGGGCTTCAGGGCAGGGTCTTGGAATTTTTTCGAAGCAGGGCATGGGAAGGGAGCACCAGATGGTGTTGGTGCAACCCTAAAAAGAACCGCAGACAGGCTGATAAGTCAAGGATGTGACATCCCAAATGCTCAAACACTGTACAGGGTGTTAGAGGAGAACAATACTGCCATCAAGCTTTACTTCATTGAAGATGAGGCCATCGAGAAAGCCCTCCAAGGTATGCCAGCCAATTTGCCAGTAGTTCCATCCACAATGCGGATCCATCAAGTTGTTTGTGTGGCTGCAAGGCAAATTGCCTACCGTGATGTGAGCTGTATGTGCACAGTCCAAAACAAGCAACTGGAATGCCAGTGTTTGAATACACAACATTTCACATTTACCCCTAAAGTTGCATCAATCGTGTCACAGAGGGAGGTTGATTGGGCAAATCCAAACATATGCGGGAAATGGTGCGTGGCCAAATATGATGATGATTTCTACCCAGGAATAATTCTAGCCACAGATGAATCCCATGTGCAGGTCAAATGCATGTGCCGTGCTGGACCAAATAGGTACTTCTGGCCACTTCTTGATGATATCCTTTGGTATCCATTTGAGGACATCTTGGAACACATTGATCCCCCTAATCCGGTGACTTCTAGGCACATGGAAATACAGAAGGAAGTGTGGGCTAGGCTCGCTCAGTGAAAATGGTGAACAAACTGTAGGCTTGCCTATAGGTTATCAGTGTAAAGATGTTTGCTCAATGTTCAAACAGACATTCCTGCCATTACTATGGATATTTTTATGAAATCAATGAAATGTTGTAACTGTTGTTAGTTTATTAATGTGTTTTAATCTGTCTAGATTTCATCTGGATTGTTTAGATTTTAAAAGCTATGTTGACAGTAGTTTTAAAATGTTTAAAAAATGGCAATATGTGACCTATAGGTTATCAATGTTAAGATGTTTGCTCAATGTTCAAACAGACATTCCTGCCATTATCAGATGGATATTTTTATGAAATCAATGAAATGTTGTTACTGTTGTTAGTTCATTAATGTGTTTTAATCTGTCTAAATTTCATCTGGATTGTTTAGATTTTAAAAGCTATGTTGACAGTAGTTTCAAAAATGTTAAATGTTTAAAAAATGGCAACATGTGAGTGATCTCACAAAAAAAGATAAAACATATGACACGTAATGTTTTTCACTCAACCCTGTTACATGATTTTCAACCCTGTTGCGGTGCATTCAACCCTGTTATAAGATTATTTTTTTACATTTTTGTATTAAATACACAAAATATAACAGCAATAGTTTTTTTATTGTGTGTATTAAATCAGGGTAAATAGATGTATTTAAATTTTGTCAGGAATTACGCAGCATTCTTGCACATTTCTAGTGAAAATGTGGAGTTAGATTAGAAATTTATTCATCATAAGCTAGAAAGGATGGTGTTTGTCAGTTTTTCTTGATTTTCTCTTTAATTACAATATGCCATTATTTACAAGGGACATCTAAACTTTGAGATTATGCCAGAAGCTGATCTCAAGCTTATTGGAAAAATGAATAGTTGAATAACAAATTTACTGTGACGGGGTTGAATTAAATTGGGACTTGTTTGAGAAAATAATGCAGAATAATAACTTAATACTCTGTGTTAAGATGGGAAAAGGTATTTTCTATCAAGTACACACATTGCTTTGTCACATCAAATTAAAAAAAGCTTAACATTTTAGTGTTCATTGTTTCATCCTCCTCAATCACAAATGGCACCGAATCTGTAGAATGACCCATATATGTATGGGAACTTCTGTTAAGAAACTATTGTAAAGCTATTTAAGTGACAGAAACAGGGAAAACACATCGGAAGAAGCTGGTTGGAGGCTAAAACGTATCGTTCCTGCATAGAGATATGTGTATAGGAACTACTGTAAGGCTGTTTAAGTGACAGAAACAGTGTTTACACGTCGTAGAAGCTCTGGGGAGGCCAAAATGCATCTTTCCTGCATGTTTTGGCCTCCAACCAGCTTCTAACGATGTGTTAACCCTGTTGCTCCTATAGGAGCTTCTATAGAGAAACTACTGTAAAGCTGTTAAAGTGACATAAACAGGATTCACACATCATAAAAAGCCCAAATGCATCTTTCCTGCATAGAGACATGTGAATAGGAAGTTCTGCTAAGAAACTACTGTAAGGCTGTTTAAGTGACGAGAAACAGGGTTAACACATCGTAAGAAGCTGGTTGGAGGCCAAAATGAACCTTTCCTGCATAGAGATATGTGTATAGGAGCTTCTTTTGAGAAACTACTGTAAAGCTGTTTAAGTGACAGAAACAGGGTTAACACATCATAAATCTGCATGTAGGCCAAATTGCATCTCTGTTTAAGTAACATTTAAGTGACTGTTTAAGGTGTAAACCCTGTTGTTTACACATTGTAAGAAGCCGGTGGAGAGGCCAAAATGCACACTTCCTGCATAGAGATATTTAGTAGGAGCTTCTGCTAAGAAACTACTGGCTAGGCTGTTTAAGTGACGGAAACAGGGTTTACACATTGTAAGAAGCTTTGGAGAGGCCGAAATGCATCTTTTCTGCATAAAGATATGTTTGAGGAGCTTCTTTTGAGAAACTACTATAAAGCTGTTTAAGTGACGAGAAACAGTGTTAACACATCGTATGAAGCTCTCCGGAGGCCAAAATGCATCTTTCCTGCATAAAGATATGTTTGAGGAGCTTCTTTTGAGAAACTACTATAAAGCTGTTTAAGTGACGAGAAACAGTGTTAACACATCATATGAACCGAATTTGAAGTTGATCGGATGAAATCTCTAGGAGGAGTTCGTTAAAGTACGACGTGGAAATGGCCAAAATCGCACTAATTTCGAACTTTGAAATCAAAATGGCGGACTTCCTGTTGGGTTCCAATGGCGTTTTTTTGTACATCTTGATATATTACATATGTATACCAAGTTTCGTGAGTCTACGTTAAACGCACTGCAGGGGCTCAATTTTTTTTAACTATTTAGGGGGCGCTAGCGAGCCAATTTTGCGCGCCTATTCCCGAAACCCTTAAAATACGTAAATGTTATGTTATGTTACAAATGTATACCAAGTTTCGTGAGTCTACGTTAAACGCACTGCAGGGGCTCAATTTTTTTTTAACTTTGTAGGGGCCGCTAGCGAGCCAATTTTGCGCGCCTATTCCTGAAACCCTTAAAATACATACATTTTCACCAGACTTGATGCGACTGCCAAATTTGGTGAGTTTTTGAATATGTTAAGCCCCTCAATAAGCCAATTCATTTGGTGTAATAATAATAATTAAAGCTGCAAGCAGCGATGGACGGGCCCTCGCGCTTCTGCGCGTGTCGGGGTTACTGGTGGACGTCGTTTCTTGCGACCTGCATTTGCGCGGCACTCAGACACCGCAAATTGAAACCAATGAAAATGCTGAGGTCAACGATATCTCACACAAGACTCTACATCATACAGTTCATTAGCTGTGAAAGGGGGCGTGGCTTATGCGTAGAGGGCAGGTCAAACCATCACCAATTAAAAAGGAACGCTCTGCTGAGTTCATTGATACCTCTCACAAGACTCTACATTAAACAGGTCATTAGTTATAAAAGGGGGCGTGGCTAAATCATAGGGGGCGGGCCAAAACATCACCAATGAAAAGGAGCGCTCTGCTGAGTTCATTGATACCTCACACAATGGTCAACCTTAAATGGTTCAAATGTTATAAAGGGGGCGTGGCTTAAGCATAGGGGGCGGGCCAAACCATCACCAATGAAGAAGCAACTCGTTGCTGAGTTCAATGACACCTCACAACCTTAAATGGGTCACATGTTATGAAAGGGGGGGCCTGAGTAAGTGGGCGTGGTTATATTATAGGGGCCGGATCAGTATCACATGTAGACCACACATTCTAAGTTTCATGTAAATCGGATGATGGTTGTCATATAAGGCGCATTTCCTGTTGCCAGCGGGGGGCGCTATGACCAAAAGTCAAATATGGCCTGTAGGTGTCCTCAGGCCTGGACCCTTGTCAATCGAGAGAATTTTCGGGCAGATACAACGTACACTCAAGTTACAACTTCTTTGTTCATCAATAAACACTCAAAATGGCCGCCACGCCACGCCCACACCGTCTGACGAAAAGTTTTTCTTTTAATAACTTTTCATCTTTAAGGTGTACAGACCAAGTTTGAAGTCCATCGGATGAAATCTCTAGGAGGAGGAGTTAAAGTATAGCACTTTGACTTTTAGGCCTACTTCCTGTTGCCACTAGGGGGCGCTATGACTTTAAGTAAATATCAGCTTTTATTTGTCCTCAGGGTTGGACTCTTATGAATCCTGAAAAGTTTTGAGCCAATCGGACAATGTACACTCGAGTTACGCCCAATTCCTGTTTCGGCGGCGAAACGCACAAAATGGCCGCCCGCCACAACCACGCCCTATGACGAAAAGTCTTTCTTTTAACAAATTTTCATCTTTAACTTCTTAAGATGGCACAGACCAAATGTGAAGTTGATCGGATGAAATCTCTAGGAGGAGTTTGTTAAAGTACGATGTGGAAATGGCCAAAATCGCACTAATTTCGAACATTGAAATCATAATAGCGGACTTCCTGTTGGGTTTAGGGTATGGCTTCTATGACGTTTTTTGTACATCTTGACATGTTACATATGTGTACCAAGTTTCGTGAGTCTACGTTAAACGCACTGCAGGGGCTCAATTTTTTTATCTTTGTAGGGGGCGCTAGCGAGCCATTTTTGAGCGTCTATTCCTGAAACCCTAAAAATACGTAAATTTTCACCAGACTTGATGCGACAGCCGAATTTGGTGAGTTTTTGAATATGTTAAGCCCCTCAAAAAGCCAATTCATTTGGTGTAATAATAATAATAATATAATTAAAGCTGCAAGCAGCGATGGACGGGCCCTTGCTCCTCTGCGCGCGTCGGGGTCGTGGCTTAAGCATAGGGGGCGGGCCAAACCATCACCAATGAAGAAGCAACTCTCTGCTGAGTTCAATGACACCTCACACAAGACTCTACCTTAAACGGTACAAATGTTATGAAAGGGGGCGTGGCCTGAGTAAGTGGGCATGGTTATATTTTAGGGGCCGGCTCATTATCCAGGTAGACCACACAGTTTCATGTAAATCGGATGATGTTTGTCATATAAGGCGCATTTCCTGTTGCCAGCGATATGACCAAAAGTCAAATATGGCCTGTAGGTGTCCTCAGGCATGGACCCTTGTCAATCGTGAGAATTTTCGGGCAGATACGAAAACGTACACTCAAGTTACAACAATTTATTTGTTCATCGCTCAACACTCAAAATGGCCGCCACGCCACGCCCACACCGTCAGACCAAAAGTTTTTCTTTTAATAACTTTTCATCAAAAGAATAATAATAATTAAAGCTGCAAGCAGCGATGGACGGGCCCTCGCTCCTCTGCGTGCGTCGGGGTCACCGGCGGTCGCCGCTCCTTGCGACCGTGCATTTGGGCGGCACTAAATGCATCTTCTGCTAAGAAACTACTGTAAAGCTGTTTAAGTGACGAGAAACAGGGTTAACACATCGTAAGTAGCTCTGTGGAGGCAAAAATGCACCTTTCCTGGATAGAGTTATGTGTATAGGAACTTCTGCTAAGAAACTACTGTAAGGCTGTTTAAGTGACAGAAACAGGCCCAACATGTTATAAGAAACTGTGTGGAGGCCAAAATGCATATATGTGTATAGGAACTTCTGCTAAGAAACTACTATAAAGCTATTTAAGTGACAGAAACAAGGTTAACACATCGTAAGAAGCTGGTTGGAGGCCAAAATGCACCTTTCCTGCATAGAGATATGTGTATAGGAACTTCTGCTAAGAAACTACTGTAAGGCTATTTAAGTGACAGAAACAGGCCTAACATGTCATAAGAAACTGTGTGGAGGCCAATACGCATCTTTCCTGCAGAGCGACATGTTGGTAGGATCTTCTGCTAAGAAACTACTATAAAGCTATTTAAGTGACAGAAACAGGGAAAACACATCGGAAGAAGCTGGTTGGAGGCCAAAACGTATCGTTCCTGCATAGAGATAAGTGTATAGGAACTACTGTAAGGCTGTTTAAGTGACAGAAACAGTGTTAACACGTCGTAGAAGCTCTGGGGAGGCCAAAATGCATCATTCCTGCATGTTTTCCAACCAGCTTCTTACGATGTGTTAACCCTGTTGCTCCTATAGGAGCTTCTATAGAGAAACTACTGTAAAGCTGTTAAAGTGACATAAACAGGATTCACACATCATAAAAAGCCCAAATGCATCTTTCCTGCATAGAGATATGTGTATAGGAACTTCTGCTAAGAAACTGCTATTTCTGCTATAAATCTGTTTGTGACGACAAACAACGTTAACACATCATAAGAAGCTGAGTGGAGGCCAAAATGCATCTTTCCTGCATATATCTATAGGAACATCTGCTAAGAAACTACTGTAAGGCTGTTTAAGTGACAGAAACAGGCCTAAAATGTCATAAGAAACTGTGTGGAGGCCAAAACGCATCTTTCCTGCAGAGAGACATGTTGGTAGGATCTTCTGCTAAGAAACTACTGTAAAGCTGTTTAAGTGACATAAACAACGTTAACACATCATAAGAAGCTGAGTGGATGCCAAAATGCACCTTTCCTGCATAGCGATATGTGTATAGGAACTTCTATTAAGAAACTATTGTAAAGCTTTTTAAGTGACGAGAAACAGGGTTAACACATCGTAAGTAGCTCTGTGGAGGCAAAAATACACCTTTCCTGGATAGAGTTATGTGTATAGGAACTTCTGCTAAGAAACTACTGTAAGGCTGTTTAAGTGACAGAAACAGGCCCAACATGTTATAAGAAACTGTGTGGAGGCCAAAATTCATATATGTGTATAGGAACTTCTGCTAAGAAACTACTATAAAGCTATTTAAGTGACAGAAACAAGGTTAACACATCGTAAGAAGCTGGTTGGAGGCCAAAATGCACCTTTCCTGCATAGAGATATGTGTATAGGAACTTCTGCTAAGAAACTACTGTAAGGCTATTTAAGTGACAAAAACAGGCCTAACATGTCATAAGAAACTGTGTGGAGGCCAATACGCATCTTTCCTGCATATATGTATGGGAACTTCTGTTAAGAAACTATTGTAAAGCTATTTAAGTGACAGAAACAGGGAAAACACATCGGAAGAAGCTGGTTGGAGGCTAAAACGTATCGTTCCTGCATAGAGATATGTGTATAGGAACTACTGTAAGGCTGTTTAAGTGACAGAAACAGTGTTTACACGTCGTAGAAGCTCTGGGGAGGCCAAAATGCATCTTTCCTGCATGTTTTGGCCTCCAACCAGCTTCTAACGATGTGTTAACCCTGTTGCTCCTATAGGAGCTTCTATAGAGAAACTACTGTAAAGCTGTTAAAGTGACATAAACAGGATTCACACATCATAAAAAGCCCAAATGCATCTTTCCTGCATAGAGACATGTGAATAGGAAGTTCTGCTAAGAAACTACTGTAAGGCTGTTTAAGTGACGAGAAACAGGGTTAACACATCGTAAGAAGCTGGTTGGAGGCCAAAATGAACCTTTCCTGCATAGAGATATGTGTATAGGAACTTCTGCTAAGAAACTACTGTAAGGCTGTTTAAGTGACATGAACAGGGTTTACACATTGTAAGAAGCTCTGGGGAGGCCAAAATGCATCTTTCCTGCATAGAGATATGAATGTGGAGCTTCTTTTGAGAAACTACTGTAAAGCTGTTTAAGTGACAGAAACAGGGTTAACACATCATAAATCTGCATGTAGGCCAAATTGCATCTCTGTTTAAGTAACATTTAAGTGACTGTTTAAGGTGTAAACCCTGTTGTTTACACATTGTAAGAAGCCGGTGGAGAGGCCAAAATGCACACTTCCTGCATAGAGATATTTAGTAGGAGCTTCTGCTAAGAAACTACTGGCTAGGCTGTTTAAGTGACGGAAACAGGGAAAACACATCGTAAGAAGCTGGTTGGAGGCCAAACTGCGTCTTTCCTGCATAGAGAGATGTTTGTAGGAGCTTCTGTAGAGAAACTACTGTAAAGCTGTTTAAGTGACATAAACAACGTTAACACATCATAAGAAACTGAGTGGAGGCCAAAATGCATCTTTCCTGCATATATGTATGGGAACTTCTGTTAAGAAACTACTATAAAGCTATTTAAGTGACAGAAACAAGGTTAACACATCGTAAGAAGCTGGTTGGAAGCCAAAATGCACCTTTCCTGCATAGCGATATGTGTATAGGAACTTCTGCTAAGAAACTATTGTAAAGCTGTTTAAGTGACGAGAAACAGGGTTAACACATCGTAAGTAGCTCTGTGGAGGCAAAAATACACCTTTCCTGGATAGAGTTATGTGTATAGGAACTTCTGCTAAGAAACTACTGTAAGGCTGTTTAAGTGACAGAAACAGGCCCAACATGTTATAAGAAACTGTGTGGAGGCCAAAATTCATATATGTGTATAGGAACTTCTGCTAAGAAACTACTGTAAAGCTGTTTAAGTGACGAGAAACAGGGTTAACACATCGTAAGTAGCTCTGTGGAGGCAAAAATACACCTTTCCTGGATAGAGTTATGTGTATAGGAACTTCTGCTAAGAAACTACTGTAAGGCTGTTTAAGTGACAGAAACAGGCCCAATATGTCATAAGAAACTGTGTGGAGGCCAAAATGCATATATGTGTATAGGAACTTCTGCTAAGAAACTACTATAAAGCTATTTAAGTGACAGAAACAGGGAAAACACATCGTAAGAAGCTGGTTGGAGGCCAAACTGCGTCTTTCCTGCATAGAGAGATGTTTGTAGGAGCTTCTGTAGAGAAACTACTGTAAAGCTGTTTAAGTGACATAAACAACGTTAACACATCATAAGAAGCTGAGTGGAGGCCAAAATGCATCTTTCCTGCATATATCTATAGGAACATCTGCTAAGAAACTACTGTAAGGCTGTTTAAGTGACAGAAACAGGCCTAAAATGTCATAAGAAACTGTGTGGAGGCCAAAACGCATCTTTCCTGCAGAGAGACATGTTGGTAGGATCTTCTGCTAAGAAACTACTGTAAAGCTGTTTAAGTGACATAAACAACGTTAACACATCATAAGAAGCTGAGTGGATGCCAAAATGCACCTTTCCTGCATAGCGATATGTGTATAGGAACTTCTATTAAGAAACTATTGTAAAGCTTTTTAAGTGACGAGAAACAGGGTTAACACATCGTAAGTAGCTCTGTGGAGGCAAAAATACACCTTTCCTGGATAGAGTTATGTGTATAGGAACTTCTGCTAAGAAACTACTGTAAGGCTGTTTAAGTGACAGAAACAGGCCCAACATGTTATAAGAAACTGTGTGGAGGCCAAAATTCATATATGTGTATAGGAACTTCTGCTAAGAAACTACTATAAAGCTATTTAAGTGACAGAAACAAGGTTAACACATCGTAAGAAGCTGGTTGGAGGCCAAAATGCACCTTTCCTGCATAGAGATATGTGTATAGGAACTTCTGCTAAGAAACTACTGTAAGGCTATTTAAGTGACAAAAACAGGCCTAACATGTCATAAGAAACTGTGTGGAGGCCAATACGCATCTTTCCTGCGTATGGGAACTTCTGTTAAGAAACTATTGTAAAGCTATTTAAGTGACAGAAACAGGGAAAACACATCGGAAGAAGCTGGTTGGAGGCTAAAACGTATCGTTCCTGCATAGAGATATGTGTATAGGAACTACTGTAAGGCTGTTTAAGTGACAGAAACAGTGTTTACACGTCGTAGAAGCTCTGGGGAGGCCAAAATGCATCTTTCCTGCATGTTTTGGCCTCCAACCAGCTTCTAACGATGTGTTAACCCTGTTGCTCCTATAGGAGCTTCTATAGAGAAACTACTGTAAAGCTGTTAAAGTGACATAAACAGGATTCACACATCATAAAAAGCCCAAATGCATCTTTCCTGCATAGAGACATGTGAATAGGAAGTTCTGCTAAGAAACTACTGTAAGGCTGTTTAAGTGACGAGAAACAGGGTTAACACATCGTAAGAAGCTGGTTGGAGGCCAAAATGAACCTTTCCTGCATAGAGATATGTGTATAGGAGCTTCTTTTGAGAAACTACTGTAAAGCTGTTTAAGTGACAGAACAGGGTTAACACATCATAAATCTGCATGTAGGCCAAATTGCATCTCTGTTTAAGTAACATTTAAGTGACTGTTTAAGGTGTAAACCCTGTTGTTTACACATTGTAAGAAGCCGGTGGAGAGGCCAAAATGCACACTTCCTGCATAGAGATATTTAGTAGGAGCTTCTGCTAAGAAACTACTGGCTAGGCTGTTTAAGTGACGGAAACAGGGTTTACACATTGTAAGAAGCTTTGGAGAGGCCGAAATGCATCTTTTCTGCATAAAGATATGTTTGAGGAGCTTCTTTTGAGAAACTACTATAAAGCTGTTTAAGTGACGAGAAACAGTGTTAACACATCGTATGAAGCTCTCCGGAGGCCAAAATGCATCTTTCCTGCATAAAGATATGTTTGAGGAGCTTCTTTTGAGAAACTACTATAAAGCTGTTTAAGTGACGAGAAACAGTGTTAACACATCATATGAACCGAATTTGAAGTTGATCGGATGAAATCTCTAGGAGGAGTTCGTTAAAGTACGACGTGGAAATGGCCAAAATCGCACTAATTTCGAACTTTGAAATCAAATGGCGGACTTCCTGTTGGGTTCCAATGGCGTTTTTTTGTACATCTTGATATATTACATATGTATACCAAGTTTCGTGAGTCTACGTTAAACGCACTGCAGGGGCTCAATTTTTTTTAACTATTTAGGGGGCGCTAGCGAGCCAATTTTGCGCGCCTATTCCCGAAACCCTTAAAATACGTAAATGTTATGTTATGTTACAAATGTATACCAAGTTTCGTGAGTCTACGTTAAACGCACTGCAGGGGCTCAATTTTTTTTAACTTTGTAGGGGCCGCTAGCGAGCCAATTTTGCGCGCCTATTCCTGAAACCCTTAAAATACATACATTTTCACCAGACTTGATGCGACTGCCAAATTTGGTGAGTTTTTGAATATGTTAAGCCCCTCAATAAGCCAATTCATTTGGTGTAATAATAATAATTAAAGCTGCAAGCAGCGATGGACGGGCCCTCGCGCTTCTGCGCGTGTCGGGGTTACTGGTGGACGTCGTTTCTTGCGACCTGCATTTGCGCGGCACTCAGACACCGCAAATTGAAACCAATGAAAATGCTGAGGTCAACGATATCTCACACAAGACTCTACATCATACAGTTCATTAGCTGTGAAAGGGGGCGTGGCTTATGCGTAGAGGGCAGGTCAAACCATCACCAATTAAAAAGGAACGCTCTGCTGAGTTCATTGATACCTCTCACAAGACTCTACATTAAACAGGTCATTAGTTATAAAAGGGGGCGTGGCTAAATCATAGGGGGCGGGCCAAAACATCACCAATGAAAAAGGAGCGCTCTGCTGAGTTCATTGATACCTCACACAATGGTCAACCTTAAATGGTTCAAATGTTATAAAGGGGGCGTGGCTTAAGCATAGGGGGCGGGCCAAACCATCACCAATGAAGAAGCAACTCGTTGCTGAGTTCAATGACACCTCACAACCTTAAATGGGTCACATGTTATGAAAGGGGGGGCCTGAGTAAGTGGGCGTGGTTATATTATAGGGGCCGGATCAGTATCACATGTAGACCACACATTCTAAGTTTCATGTAAATCGGATGATGGTTGTCATATAAGGCGCATTTCCTGTTGCCAGCGGGGGGCGCTATGACCAAAAGTCAAATATGGCCTGTAGGTGTCCTCAGGCCTGGACCCTTGTCAATCGAGAGAATTTTCGGGCAGATACAACGTACACTCAAGTTACAACTTCTTTGTTCATCAATAAACACTCAAAATGGCCGCCACGCCACGCCCACACCGTCTGACGAAAAGTTTTTCTTTTAATAACTTTTCATCTTTAAGGTGTACAGACCAAGTTTGAAGTCCATCGGATGAAATCTCTAGGAGGAGGAGTTAAAGTATAGCACTTTGACTTTTAGGCCTACTTCCTGTTGCCACTAGGGGGCGCTATGACTTTAAGTAAATATCAGCTTTTATTTGTCCTCAGGGTTGGACTCTTATGAATCCTGAAAAGTTTTGAGCCAATCGGACAATGTACACTCGAGTTACGCCCAATTCCTGTTTCGGCGGCGAAACGCACAAAATGGCCGCCCGCCACAACCACGCCCTATGACGAAAAGTCTTTCTTTTAACAAATTTTCATCTTTAACTTCTTAAGATGGCACAGACCAAATGTGAAGTTGATCGGATGAAATCTCTAGGAGGAGTTTGTTAAAGTACGATGTGGAAATGGCCAAAATCGCACTAATTTCGAACATTGAAATCATAATAGCGGACTTCCTGTTGGGTTTAGGGTATGGCTTCTATGACGTTTTTTGTACATCTTGACATGTTACATATGTGTACCAAGTTTCGTGAGTCTACGTTAAACGCACTGCAGGGGCTCAATTTTTTTATCTTTGTAGGGGGCGCTAGCGAGCCATTTTTGAGCGTCTATTCCTGAAACCCTAAAAATACGTAAATTTTCACCAGACTTGATGCGACAGCCGAATTTGGTGAGTTTTTGAATATGTTAAGCCCCTCAAAAAGCCAATTCATTTGGTGTAATAATAATAATAATATAATTAAAGCTGCAAGCAGCGATGGACGGGCCCTTGCTCCTCTGCGCGCGTCGGGGTCGTGGCTTAAGCATAGGGGGCGGGCCAAACCATCACCAATGAAGAAGCAACTCTCTGCTGAGTTCAATGACACCTCACACAAGACTCTACCTTAAACGGTACAAATGTTATGAAAGGGGGCGTGGCCTGAGTAAGTGGGCATGGTTATATTTTAGGGGCCGGCTCATTATCCAGGTAGACCACACAGTTTCATGTAAATCGGATGATGTTTGTCATATAAGGCGCATTTCCTGTTGCCAGCGATATGACCAAAAGTCAAATATGGCCTGTAGGTGTCCTCAGGCATGGACCCTTGTCAATCGTGAGAATTTTCGGGCAGATACGAAAACGTACACTCAAGTTACAACAATTTATTTGTTCATCGCTCAACACTCAAAATGGCCGCCACGCCACGCCCACACCGTCAGACCAAAAGTTTTTCTTTTAATAACTTTTCATCAAAAGAATAATAATAATTAAAGCTGCAAGCAGCGATGGACGGGCCCTCGCTCCTCTGCGTGCGTCGGGGTCACCGGCGGTCGCCGCTCCTTGCGACCGTGCATTTGGGCGGCACTAAGACACCACAAATCGTCACCAATGAAAAGGGAACTCCCTGCTGCGTTCAATGATACCTCACACAAGACTCTACCATAGATGGGTCAGCATTTATGAAAGGGGGCGTGGCTTGAACATAGGGGGTGGGCCAAACCATCACCAATGAAGAAGTAACTCTCTGCTGAGTTCATTGATACCTCACACAATGGTCAACCTTAAATCGTTCAAATGTTATGAAAGGGGGCGTGGCTTAAGCATAGGGGGCGGGCCAAACTATCACCAATGAAGAAGCAACTCCCTGCTGAGTTCAATGACACCTCACACAAGACCCTACCTTAAACGGTTCAAATGTTATGAAACGGGGCGTGGCTTAAGTATAGGGGGCGGGCCAAACCATCACCAATGAAGAAGCAACTCTCTGCTGAGTTCAATGACACCTCACAAAAGACTCTTCCTTAAATGGGTCACCAGTTATAAAAAGGGGCGTGGCTAAATTATAGGGGCCGGGTCAACCCATCACCAATTAAAAAGGAAGTCTCTGCTGAGTTCAATGATACCTCACACAAGGGTCTACCTTAATCGGTTCAAATGTTATGAAAGGGGGCGTGGCTTAAGCATAGGGGGCGGGGCAAAACATCACCAATGAAGAAGGAACTCTCTGATGAGTTCACTGATACCTCACACAATGGTCAACCTTAAATCGTTCAAATGTTATGAAAGGGGGCGTGGCTTAAGCATAGGGGGCGGGCCAAACCATCACCAATGAAGAAGGAACTCTCTGCTGATTTCATTGATACCTCACACAAGACCTTACCTTAAACGGTTCAAATGTTATGAAAGAGGGCGTGGCTTAAGCATAGGGGGCGGGCCAAATGATCACCAATGAAGAAGGAACTATCTGCTGAGTTCAATGACACCTCACACAAGACTCTACCTTAGATGGATCAGCATTCATGAAAGGGGGCGTGGCTTAAGCATAGGGGGCGGGCCAAACCATCACCAATGAAGAAGCAACTCTCTGCTGAGTTCAATGACACCTCACACAAGACTCTACCTTAAACGGTACAAATGTTATGCAAGGGGGCGTGGCCTGAGTAAGTGGGCGTGGTTATATTATAGGGGCCGGCTCATTATCACATGTAGAACACATATTCTAAGTTTCATGTAAATCGGATGATGTTTGTCATATAAGGCGCATTTCCTGTTGCCAGCGGGGGGCGCTATGACCAAAAGTCAAATATGGCCTGTAGGTGTCCTCAGGCCTGGACCCTTGTCAATCGAGAGAATTTTCGGGCAGATACAACGTACACTCAAGTTACAACTTCTTTGTTCATCAATAAACACTCAAAATGGCCGCCACGCCACGCCCACACCGTCTGACGAAAAGTTTTTCTTTTAATAACTTTTCATCTTTAAGGTGTTGGGATGATAAAGACCAAGTTTGAAGGACATCGGATGAAATCTCTAGGAGGAGTTCGTTAAAATATAGCATCTTGACTTTTAGGCCTACTTCCTGTTGCCACTAGGGGGCGCTATGACTTTAAGTAAACATCGGCATTTATTTGTCCTCAGGGTTGGACTCTTATGAATCCTGAAAAGTTTCAAGCCAATCGGACAATGTACACTTGAGTTACACCCACTTCCTGTTTCGGTGGCGAAACGCACAAAATGGCCGCCACGCCACGGCCATGCCCTATGACGAAAAGTTTTTCTTTTAACATCTTTTCATATGTAATGTCTTAAGATGGTACAGACCGAATTTGAAGTTGATCGGATGAAATCTCTAGGAGGAGTTCGTTAAAGTACGACGTGGAAATGGCCAAAATCGCACTAATTTCAAACTTTGAAATCAAAATGGCGGACTTCCTGTTGGGCTTAGGGTATGGCTTCAATAACGTTTTTTGTACATCTTGAAATGATACATATTTGTACCAAGTTTCGTGAGTCTACGTTAAACGCACTGCAGGGGCTCCATTTTTTTAACTTTGTAGGGGGCGCTAGCGAGCCATTTTTGCGCGCCTATTCCCGAAACCCTTAAAATATGTAAATTTTCACCGTATACATGTGCATATTCATGTATAAACACATGTATATGTATACATGCACATATTTGTATACACACACATGTATACGTATACATGTGCATATTTGTATACACACACATGTATACGTATACATGCACATATTTGTATATATACACATGTATACGTATACATGTGCATATTCATGTATAAACACATGTATATGTATACATGCACATATTTGTATACACACACATGTATACGTATACATGCACATATTTGTATACATCCACATGTATACGTATACGTGTGCATATTTGTATACATCCACATGTATACGTATACATGTGCATATTCATGTATACCCACATGTATACGTATACATGTGCATATTCATGTATACACACATGTATACGTATACATGTGCATATTCATGTATAAACACATGTATACGTATACATGTGCATATTCATGTATAAACACATGTATACGTATACATGCACATATTTGTATACATCCACATGTGTACGTATACATGTGCATATTCATGTATAAACACATGTACATGTATACATGTGCATATTCATGTATACACACATGTATACGTATACATGTGCATATTCATGTATACACACATGTATACGTATAGATGTGCATATTGATGTATAAACACATGTATACGTATACATGTGCATATTCACGTATACACACATGTATACGTATACATATGCATATTCATGTATAAACACATGAATACGTATACATGTGCCAATTCATGTATAAACACATGTATACGTATACATGCACATTTTTGTATACACACACATGTATACGTATACATGTGCATATTGATGTATAAACACATGTATACGTATACATGTGCATATTGATGTATAAACACATCTATACGTATACATGTGCATATTCATGTATAAACACATGTATGCGTATACATGCACATATTTGTATACATCCACATGTATACATATACATGTGCATATTGATGTATAAACACATGTATACGTATACATGTGCATATTCATATATACACACATGTATACGTATACATGCACATATTTGTATACATCCACATGTATACGTATACATGTGCATATTTGTATACATCCACATGTATACGTATACATGTGCATATTGATGTATACACACGTGTATACGTATACATGTGCATATTCATGTATAAACACATGTATACGTATACATGTGCATATTCATGTATACACACATGTATACGTATACATGTGCATATTCATGTATACACACATGTATACGTATACATGTGCATATTCATGTATAGACACATGTATACGTACACATGTGCATATTGATGTATAAACACATGAATACGTATACATGTGCCAATTCATGTATAAACACATGTATACGTATACATGCACATATTTGTATACACATACATGTATACGTATACATGTGCATATTGATGTATAAACACATGTATACGTATACATGTGCATATTGATGTATAAACACATGTATACGTATACATGTGCATATACATGTATACACACAAGTATACGTATACATGCACATATTTGTATACATCCACATGTATACATATACATGTGCATATTGATGTATAAACACATGTATACGTATACATGTGCATATTCATGTATACACACATGTATACGTATACATGTGCATATTCATGTATAAACACATGTATACGTATACATGCACATATTTGTATACATCCACATGTATACGTATACGTGTGCATATTTGTATACATCCACATGTATACGTATACATGTGCATATTCATGTATAAACACATGTATACGTATACATGTGCATATTCATGTATACACACATGTATACGTATACATGTGCATATTCATGTATACACACATGTATACGTATACATGTGCATATTCATGTATAAACACATGTATACGTATACATTTGCATATTCATGTATAAACACATGTATACGTATACATGCACATATTTGTATACATCCACATGTGTACGTATACATGTGCATATTCATGTATAAACACATGTACATGTATACATGTGCATATTCATGTATACACACATGTATACGTATACATGTGCATATTCATGTATACACACATGTATACGTATACATGTGCATATTCATGTATACACACATGTATACGTATACATGTGCATATTGATGTATACACACATATATACGTATACATGTGCATATTGATGTATAAACACATGTATACGTATACATGTGCATATTCATGTATACACACATGTATACGTATACATGTGCATATTCATGTATACACACATGTATACGTATACATGTGCATATTGATGTATAAACACATGTATACGTATACATGTGCATATTGATGTATAAACACATGAATACGTATACATGTGCCAATTCATGTATAAACACATGTATACGTATACATGCACATATTTGTATACATACACATGTATACGTATACATGCACATATTTGTATACATACACATGTATACGTATACATGTGCATATTGATGTATAAACACATGTATACGTATACATGCACATATTTGTATACATACACATGTATACGTATACATGCACATATTTGTATACATCCACATGTATACGTATACATGTGCATATTGATGTATACACACACATGTATACATACACATGCACATATTCATGTATACACACATGTATACGTATACATGTGCATATTCATGTATAAACACATGTATACGTATACATGTGCATATTCATGTATACACACATGTATACGTATACATGTGCATATTCATGTATAAACACATGAATACGTATACATGTGCCAATTCATGTATAAACACATGTATACGTATACATGCACATATTTGTATACATCCACATGTGTACGTATACATGTGCATATTCATGTATAAACACATGTACATGTATACATGTGCATATTCATGTATACACACATGTATACGTATACATGTGCATATTTGTATACATCCACATGTGTACGTATACATGTGCATATTCATGTATAAACACATGTACATGTATACATGTGCATATTCATGTATACATCCACATGTATACGTATACGTGTGCATATTTGTATACATCCACATGTATACGTATACATGTGCATATTCATATATACACACATGTATACGTATACATGCACATATTTGTATACATCCACATGTATACGTATACATGTGCATATTTGTATACATCCACATGTATACGTATACATGTGCATATTGATGTATACACACGTGTATACGTATACATGTGCATATTCATGTATAAACACATGTACATGTATACATGTGCATATTCATGTATACATCCACATGTATACGTATACGTGTGCATATTTGTATACATCCACATGTATACGTATACATGTGCATATTCATATATACACACATGTATACGTATACATGCACATATTTGTATACATCCACATGTATACGTATACATGTGCATATTTGTATACATCCACATGTATACGTATACATGTGCATATTGATGTATACACACGTGTATACGTATACATGTGCATATTCATGTATAAACACATGTATACGTATACATGTGCATATTCATATATACACACATGTATACGTATACATGCACATATTTGTATACATCCACATGTATACGTATACATGTGCATTATGATGTATACACACATGTATACGTATACATGTGCATATTGATGTATACACACGTGTATACGTATACATGTGCATATTCATGTATAAACACATGTATACGTATACATGTGCATATTCATGTATACACACATGTATACGTATACATGTGCATATTCATGTATACACACATGTATACGTATACATGTGCATATTCATGTATAAACACATGTATACGTACACATGTGCATATTGATGTATAAACACATGAATACGTATACATGTGCATATTGATGTATAAACACATGAATACGTATACATGTGCCAATTCATGTATAAACACATGTATACGTATACATGCACATATTTGTATACACATACATGTATACGTATACATGTGCATATTGATGTATAAACACATGTATACGTATACATGTGCATATACATGTATACACACATGTATACGTATACATGCACATATTTGTATACATCCACATGTATACATATACATGTGCATATTGATGTATAAACACATGTATACGTATACATGTGCATATTCATGTATACACACATGTATACGTATACATGTGCATATTCATGTATAAACACATGTATACGTATACATGCACATATTTGTATACATCCACATGTATACGTATACGTGTGCATATTTGTATACATCCACATGTATACGTATACATGTGCATATTCATGTATAAACACATGTATACGTATACATGTGCATATTCATGTATACACACATGTATACGTATACATGTGCATATTCATGTATACACACATGTATACGTATACATGTGCATATTCATGTATAAACACATGTATACGTATACATTTGCATATTCATGTATAAACACATGTATACGTATACATGCACATATTTGTATACATCCACATGTGTACGTATACATGTGCATATTCATGTATAAACACATGTACATGTATACATGTGCATATTCATGTATACACACATGTATACGTATACATGTGCATATTCATGTATACACACATGTATACGTATACATGTGCATATTCATGTATACACACATGTATACGTATACATGTGCATATTGATGTATACACACATATATACGTATACATGTGCATATTGATGTATAAATACATGTATACGTATACATGTGCATATTCATGTATACACACATGTATACGTATACATGTGCATATTCATGTATACACACATGTATACGTATACATGTGCATATTGATGTATAAACACATGTATACGTATACATGTGCATATTGATGTATAAACACATGAATACGTATACATGTGCCAATTCATGTATAAACACATGTATACGTATACATGCACATATTTGTATACATACACATGTATACGTATACATGCACATATTTGTATACATACACATGTATACGTATACATGTGCATATTGATGTATAAACACATGTATACGTATACATGCACATATTTGTATACATACACATGTATACGTAAACATGCACATATTTGTATACATCCACATGTATACGTATACATGTGCATATTGATGTATACACACACATGTATACATACACATGCACATATTCATGTATACACACATGTATACGTATACATGTGCATATTCATGTATAAACACATGTATACGTATACATGTGCATATTCATGTATACACACATGTATACGTATACATGTGCATATTCATGTATAAACACATGAATACGTATACATGTGCCAATTCATGTATAAACACATGTATACGTATACATGCACATATTTGTATACACACACATGTATACGTATACATGTGCATATTGATGTATAAACACATGTATACGTATACATGTGCATATTGATGTATAAACACATGTATACGTATACATGTGCATATTCATGTATACACACATGTATACGTATACATGCACATATTTGTATACATCCACATGTACACGTATACATGTGCATATTCATTTATAAACACATATACGTATACATGCACATATTTGTATACATCCACATGTATACATATACATGTGCATATTGATGTATAAACACATGTATACGTATACATGTGCATATTCATGTATACACACATGTATACGTATACATGTGTTTATACATCAATATGCACATGTATACGTATACATGTGTGTGTATACAAATATGTGCATGTATACGTATACATGTGTTTATACATGAATTGGCACATGTATACGTATTCATGTGTTTATACATCAGTATGCACATGTATACGTATACATGTGTTTATACATGAATATGCACATGTATACGTATACATGTGTGTATACATGAATATGCACATGTATACGTATACATGTGTTTATACATCAATATGCACATGTATACGTATACATGTGTTTATACATCAATATGCACATGTATACGTATACATGTGTCTATACATCAATATGCACATGTATACGTATACATGTGTGTGTATACAAATATGTGCATGTATACGTATACATGTGTTTATACATGAATTGGCAAATGTATACGTATTCATGTGTTTATACATCAATATGCACATGTATACGTATACATGTGGATGTATGCAAATATGTGCATGTATACGTATATATGTGTATGTATACAAATATGTGCATGTATACGTCTACATGTGTTTATACATCAATATGCACATGTATACGTATACATGTGTGTATACAAATATGTGCATGTATACGTATACATGTGTTTATACATGAATATGCACATGTATACGTATACATGTGTATGTATACAAATATGTGCATGTATACGTATACATGTGTGTGTATACAAATATGCACATGTATACGTATACATGTGTATGTATACAAATATGTGCATGTATATGTATACATGTGTGTGTATACAAATATGCAAATGTATACGTATACATGTGGATGTATACAAATATGCACATGTATACGTATACATGTGTTTATACATGAATATGCACATGTATACATATACATGTGTGTATACATGAATATGCACATGTATACGTATACATGTGTTTATACATGAATATGCACATGTATACATATACATGTGTGTATACATGAATATGCACATGTATACGTATACATGTGTTTATACATCAATATGCACATGTATATGTATACATGTTGATGTATACAAATATGTGCATGTATACGTATACGTGTTTATGAATGAATATGCACATGTATACGTGTACATGTGGATGTATACAAATATGTCCATGTATACGTATACATGTGTGTATACATGAATATGCACATGTATACGTATACATGTGTTTATACATCAATATGCACATGTATACGTATACGTGTGTGTATACAAATATGTGCATGTATACGTATACATGTGTTTATACATGAATTGGCACATGTATACGTATTCATGTGTTTATACATCAATATGCACATGTATACGTATACATGTATTTATACATCAATATGCACATGTATACGTACACATGTGTGTGTATACAAATATGTGCATGTATACGTATACATGTGTTTATACATGAATTGGCACATGTATACGTATTCATGTGTTTATACATCAATATGCACATGTATACGTATACATGTGTGTATACATGAATATGCACATGTATACGTATACATGTGTTTATACATGAATATGCACATGTAAACGTATACATGTGTGTATACATGAATATGTGCATGTGTATGTATACATGTGTGTGTATACATCAATATGCACATGTATACGTATACATGTGGATGTATACAAATATGTGCATGTATACGTATACATGTGTATGTATACAAATATGTGCATGTATACGTATACATGTGTTTATACAAAATATGCACATGTATACGTATACATGTGTGTGTATACAAATATGTGCATGTATACGTATACATGCACATATTGTTACACACACCTGGATACGTATACATGTGCATATTGTGTATAGAACACAGGTGAGTACGGAGACACGCACATTGATTGTATCATACACATGTATACAGTATGTGCATGTAAGTATGATGTGTGTATACAAAACATCTGCACATGTATACGTCTATATTGCATGTAGTCAGTGGATACACACATGGGATATTGTAGACGGTATATCATGCACCTATTTGGATTCATACACATGTACTACGTATACATGTGCATATT
>NW_023396397.1:0-5000 GCF_008315115.2 Sander lucioperca
AATCGAGACACTATCTGTCGAATCTGAGTTTTCTGTTGCGCGACTAAAACACCATTGATGTTACAGTGACGACTTGGCAGTCCGCTAACTTGTTGCTCTCGCTACCAATATTAGCTGCTCTGTTTCAACAATGTTAGGCTGAAAAAATGTGCATGCAGGCTGCAATTCACCGTGGTGTTCTGTCGGTTATTAGGCTTGAGCATGGGCGGTAACGGAAGTACAACCGTCTTTTACTCTCTGTATTTCTGATGAATCGTTTGCTAACCGCTATTTTTCAGGAAGAATTTTACAAACGTGATGTTTTGCTTCCACATGGTAGTTTAAAGGCTCAGTCTGTTTGGATTCTGAGGTGAAGAGGTTGCTGCATTGCCAAATTACTCCATATATACGTAGGTCACAGACATGGATTTGTGTTTCTGGTGAAGATGATGTGTGTGTCTGATTGACAGAGTTTTATGGGGAGTGTCTCTGTGCTGTGAAGTGCATGCAGTAAACAAACATCAGTGCACAGTGAAGGCATGCAGCAACTTTGCCGTGAATCTGTTGAAGCCTGTGAAATTGGTTTCTGATTATTAAAATGAAAATTTCCTGTGATCAACTCAGCGAGGCACAGTTGACTGATGCGTCTACTTTGCAAAGGAAAATAATGAACAAGAAGAGATGATAAGTTGAACTAATAAAATAACCAATAACACAAGTTTCAAAATATTGAAGATTTTCATGTGCAGCCTGAAAAACATTGATTATGGTATGTATTGGAATTCTCTATCAGTGATGTCACTCACTGCATACTTTTTAGTATTTATCCAAGTACAGACTTGAAGAGAGACTTCAGATGTATGCAACCAGCTTCCATCTGTAAACACTTTTGCAGCAACTTGTTTTCACAAGTTATCAACAGAGGAGTGAATGGCTTTTACATCTTAAGTTCAAGACTTATATGTGACATCCAAAAATCGGCCCTGCATGTTGTTACTAATAATTATTCTTTTTGTTGTTATTGACGATACCTGTTAAGACTGCACACGGATAACATCACAAATCAAGTCTTGCAGTGAAAGCTCAATAACACATTTTCCCATGGCTTTAGAATAACACGTAGGCTGCAACTGATGATTAGTCTAAGTTAAGTTAGGAAGCCCATCACAATTCCCAAGCCCATAGTCTTTATGAATGGAAAAAAACAGCAAGATTAGCATTAATTAATTAATATATTTAATCTATAAACAACAGAATAGGCCTATCTTGACTTTTCATCACCTATGTTTCACCTGTTTGTTTTGGCTGATCAACAGTCCAAAACGCCAATATATTTAATGTAATATTATAAACAAATGAAGAAACTAGCACTGTTCACATTGAAGAAGCTGGGACTAGTGAATTTTTGATCAGAGGATAATCAATCATCATAATTATACAATAATATTAATAGACTAATCATTTCATCTCTAAATGCTTAATATTTTTTGAACTTAACTCTAGAAATGAGCTAAGAAATGACTGAGATTGAAAAAAAACAATCCTTTCACTAAAACAATTTAGATGCAGTTTTACCCCTTTATCTCCACATGTGCAGAAGTAATTACTGAAAATCTTTCCAATATCTACCTGTTTCTCAAAAAAGTCCTTTTATCTCTCATAGGAGCGTCATATGTGCCTCTGTGCTTGGTGCTGAGTGGGTCATTTCAGGGGTCAGGTTTTATAATTGGATAATCCAGTCCCGACCAGCTAAGATTAGCAGCTACTCAAACCTAGGGATTGGTATGATAGTGTTTGACCTGTGTAACCATTCTGGGTTAAGCTTCCTTATGCAGGAGCACACAGCTCTGCCTCAGGGAAACACAGAATCAGATGATGGAAGAAACTTTGCTCAACAGCCCCCAATTTCAAAATTACAGATATGAAATTCTCCGCAGGACACCAATGGTAATCACATCACAGCACTCTTGAAGTGTCAACAGTATGTCTTGGCCTTCAAAGCGTCCCCACTCTGTGCATTAAACTGTCATTGTCTTCACTTTTGATCCTGTGGTGGAGCCTTCAAAAAGAGTTGTTGAATGTGCTCATCATTTTCTGCAGCGTGTGCCTGTTGCAGTTTTTTTACACACCCGCAGTTTTGAGTGTGCCTCAGAGTCTGGCACTGCGTTAAGCCCGAGAATGTGCATGTGTTGGAGCTGTCCTCTTAATCCTTACAGCAAATAAAGCAGGGCTTACTCAGTCTGGTACACACACACACACACACACACACACACACACACACACACACACACACACACACACACACACACACACACACACTAGAGCAGGCAAGCGAGCACAGATGCACACACTTCACATGCAATGGTACGTGCATGTATGGCAAATGCTCTCTCTTCCTGTTCATTTCTTTTCTCTTCCTACTTTCTCCCCTCCATCTGGCTGATGCTCATCCTCCCATTATTCCACCTCTATATTTAAGATTCTCGCTCTTTCTTTATTCTGCAGCCCATGCTTCATTCTTCTTTCATCCCTCGTCTTCGTCTTCGTCTTCGTCTTCGTCTCTCTTCCTCCCTGTCCTCCTTCTCGCCTTAACTTACAGACTTGACCAAAATCCCTGCTGCTCACAGTGTCTTCATCTCTTTGCCAAGCCAATCGGGGTTTTGGAAATTGTCTCAAACGGACAGGGATTAGCCCCACACCAATTATCCCCAACCTTACTGAGCAGGGCACAACAGCTGCTAGGGTCCCATAATAAGAGAGCTGCTGAGGTGGTATTTACGATAGTGATGGTGTACTCTGCCTCTCAGAGGAGCAGAGGAAACCACTGTCAGTGTTGTTAGTAGTGCTGTGGTCTCCACTAAGTTCAGGAAAGGGCTCACTGGTACTACAATCGGGCTTAAATATGCACTCTCCTGTGCCTTTGTATTCCGTGAAGACTGTCATCAACCACATGAATTGCCATGTAGGGATGTAACGACTACCGGTGTAACGGTAAACCACGATAAAATATGATAAGGTTTTGCCTATATTTTTGTAATATAATAACCACTGTTACACTTTTTGAAACTATGTTAGACTGTTAGATCCCTATTGCCATGACACAGGCCCACAACTAACAGCTATTTTGATGATTTGATTTTAATCTGTTGATTATTACTTTGATTAATCGATTATTAATCTGATAAAAAGAAAAAAGCTTAATTGTATTCTTTCCAGCATTTGATTAAAAAATCAAAACATACTCATAATTAGTAAACATTGGTAATATCATTTCATTGTTTAACAGTAAAATTAATTAACTCAGTTTAATTAACATCAATTTACCATTCATTAGTGATGGTATTATAAGTGTTACCACAAGAACAACACCGAAACATTCAAATACGATTTGGGCGTTGATGACCATGGCAACAGTTGGAGCTTTGAAGCTTTCGGGTCAGCCCCTAGTGTGTTGCCTCCATAGACTGTATATAGAATGGACCAACAGATCCCGTTGCTCTGGACGGAGACCAGTGAAGGCCATTAGAAGCACTTTTCTGGTGAGCGCCGAGCGTTACTGCGCAGCCTCCAACTGAGAGAGACGACGTAAATGTGACGTGAGCAACCTGTCTGAAAGTTGGAAGTCTTCTGGTAGCTGTGCCAAGAGAAATCTCAATCATTCCGAATATTGCAGAGACGGAGAGCGTAGGTATATGTAAGGAGATACCATAGGCACAGGCTAATTATTGCTAACTAAAATGCTAGTTAACATTAGTAATTAAACTTAAACAGCTAATGTAAGTCGAAACTGCCTGCGAGCTTCTCCTGTACTATACGGTAATTCCTCTACTATGCGACAGTAAGTCCCGTGGTTATGACACAATCATAGCCTATTTTTACAAAAACGTCTGCTACAGAGCCATAACGTGAGATACAAGGTAATGGAGCCTTTTTTTTTTATACATTGTCGTGTTTCTTTAGAAATAAACAATGGACAAACAAAGTCTTTAAACGCTTCAGATGTAAAGTTATTCGCTGTCAAAGTGACATCAAAATGACGTCAAAATGAATGGCAGTCAATGGGATGATAATGGGGGGTGAGTGCTTGTTAGCATCAAAATGGCGCTATAGGATCTACGCGTTGTGAGGAGAAGCTTACCCCCTTGTTTGCCTCTTACACAGATGCAGGGATAGGTCCAGCCCCCAAAACCCTGTGTAATGTAAATGCTTTAAAGAATATATGCTTTCTATGTCAAGTAAGCTTTGCCAAGAGTTCAAAATAGTTTTGGGAAAAGAAAAAAAATGACGGCACTAATCAGCAGTGTGTAACTTTGTGTGTTTGTCCTCTTGTAAAAGCTGTCAACTGTAAACAGTGTTTTAGTTGTTTAAATCTTACCATATCATAACCACAGGGTGGTGTGTCAGAAAAAGCCTTGTGTTTTTGGAATGCACAAACAAATTATGAGGACTTATTTAAAGGCGGGGTTGGTAAGGTTAAAAAAACTAGCAAGATTTGAAAGGAGCATCTCCTCTGAGCTCCATCTAACCCCTCCCTCTGCCCTCGGGCCTCCGACCCACACACAGACGTGCACAAGCAGCACTGCTTCAGAGCAGAGTGGAGAAAGGACCGCAATTTTACTTCATTCGTCTCATTCACCGACAAGCAAACTGTGAGGCAGTGATTGGCGGGCGTTTTTACGTTTTTCTACAGATGACAGATCTGTTTTGCTCCTTTTTCAGAGCCCATTATTAATTGCTGTCGGGGTGTAAAGACCATTTTTTTCAAACAAAATATAAAAAAGTTGCAAATAGTTACCAACCATGCCTTTAACAGAGGAGTAATGCATTGAACTGTCTGCAATGGCTGGCTATTATTTACCACACAACCAAAACCGTCCAAATTTAGATCGTTGAATTTGATTTTAAAACTGTCCTGCTCTGCTTATTTGAGCTAACTTTGCACTAAAATGATTACTTTGCAAAAACTTGCAGAAAGACTTGTTCTACCTTGCATCAAGCTCAAAGGAGAAAGTGATGAGGCA
>NW_023396397.1:17500-26133 GCF_008315115.2 Sander lucioperca
ACATCTAAATGTAAACATTTGACTTTGCAAACATGCTTTATCTGCCTTAACAAAAGAGTACAAGTTAGTAATGTAAATGCAATAATGTAAATAAAACTTAAAGCTGTGACTACTATCACATTCACTTTTCATATGGTGCAATGGTAGCAAAAGACGACATGATGATGTTGTTTTTCAGCCCCGCTGGCGCTGCTAACAGCAGAAGAACCACTAGGACGTTGGACAAAACTTGTGGGCAGACTAATGTTAACATGGGCCTGCATTTCAAACTCTGGGTGTGGTCGCTGGGATGGTAGCTTTTCAAGTGACAGAAAAGATTGGTTGCGTTTCCGTCTTGGTTGACACCGACCGAAGGCATATTTTGCCGACCGTGTTAATCTGGTCTTCGTCACTTTTGAGATATCCAAACACTTCCATATAATTGACGTTGTGTTACCTTTTTTGTCAACATTTCCTCAGCTTTGGAGGATAATGCAAGTTCACTTTCACCGCTTTCGTGCCCATGCCCCTCGTTTCCACTCATTTCTTCCATTTTCTTCAACGCCGGTAGCTCAAACAATGCTCTGCGTAGCAAAAGGGCATGTACTTTGACGGGCAAGCCAAACATTCTTCTACTATTGACGTTTTTTGGCGGTTGGCAAACAACTTTTGGTGCGCATTACCGCCTCCTTCTGAAATGGGAGTTTATTTCTGCTGTGTGATTGGCTGTTAGATCTATCCATATTGAGTAAAATATGTCCAAAGTTAATCATCGTTATAGACCTGAATTTTATCGCGATCCCATATCGAGATTGTTTTATCGCCCAGCCCTAGGTGAAAGTCAGAATCTCAGTATTTGAATGTGAAGTTAGACGTCCCTTAATTTTCATGTAAAGAGCACATTTGCAGTAGCCAACTTATCTCAACATGGACTGAAATAGGGCTGCACAATTAATCGAATTTTAATCATGATCACGATTTTGGCTTCCCACGATCAATTCACGATATTTAAAATGCTTCATTCCGTTCATAGAACGCTCTGTATCAAAGTTTTTTTTTCCAAAGCTCCGTAAACCACTCTCTGATCACGTGCCTCCATGAGCCAATCAGAGTTGTCCCTGCACCGCGCAGCTTAGTTTAGATGTAGACAGTCACAGAGGACAGAGTAACGTGAGGAAAATTCCACAACAGATAGCAGTCGGTCATAAGTCGTCACGAGGTTTACCAGTTTACCAGTAAACGCAACATTTTACTAGCGTGACATGCAGCGATGTTTCTGTTGCCTCTAACGTCTGTTTTGGAGCATCAGAGCACAACGTAGACATTTAAAGGACGCGCAAAACAAACCTAGGGGTTATTAACAGATGTGTACCCACTCTGTCGCTCTCTGGGGTGTTTTCATGCTAATCAATGAGTTTTTAGCTTGAAAGACGCTAGCATGGGACCGCGATTAGCTTACAATGCTAGTATTCGGGGCACAGGGAACGTAAAAACAAATCGCTATGTTATACCACTTAAAAAGGCTCAAATATCACCAAACTTCAACGGTAGCATAATGAGGGTCCCTAAATGTTAACTGAAGCATTAAGAACTTTGTAAGTGTACAGACAGTTTATTGAAAAGATAGATTATAAAGACACTCGCGTTCATGTAACATGCCGCCGCCATCTTGGACACCAGTCATGACTTACAGCTGGCGATGCAAACTAAAATCAAAAGCAATTTGCTCAATATATCTGAAATAATCGCACTCTGCATAACTTGTCTAGTGTACTTACTCAGTGGATAACGTCCATCTGGTCCCTCCGGTCTGGGTCGCCGAAAAAGTTTCAAGTACAGCTCTGTTATCAGAAAGGGGGAATCTTCAGACTGTACACAAACACTGCGTCTCTTGGGCATCGCGACGCAACAGGTCCCACTCCTTGCAACACAGACACTCCTGTTCGGTGGCCATAGCTTCATGATGTCCGCAGGTAAACCACCGGTTTCCCGAAGTCCGAGGCTGTGTTGCGGCATGACTACCGGTAGCTCTCTCTCTCGTAGCCCTTTCATGGAGCTCCCGCAGCTCTTCGTTCAATAAACTGTCTGTACACTTACAAAGTTCTCAATGCTTCGGTTAACATTTTGGGACCCTCATTATGCTACCGTTGAAGTTTGGTGATATTTTGAGCCTTTTTAGTGGTATAAATAGCGATTTGTTTTTACGTTCCCTGTGCCCCGAATACTAGCATTGTAAGCTAATCGGCTGTCCGCGCTAGCGTCTTTCAAGCTAAAAAACTCATCCGATTAGCATGAAAACATGTCCCAGAGAGCGACGGAGTGGGTACACATCTGTAACCCCTAGGTTCGTTTTGTGCGGAATTGTCCTTTAAGTGGCACCATAATCCGCGTTACTATTTGTCCGGTGGATACCGGGCACCGGTGCCCTATTGGCACCGGATTTTAACATGCACCGTTAACGTGAACAGAAAATTGTGTTGCCTGTATCTTTTCACGGCAAACGCACATGTTTGGGAAAGCGTCGCACAACAGCTGAAATGGCATACTCCTTCATAGTATCCTTCAACAAAGGAGGAATGTAGCACAATAGGATGTGAAAGCAGTTATAATTAGCCTATGTGACTATAAAATGTGTTGTGGTTAAAATCAACAAATAATTGTGATAATTATCATGATCAATATATTGATCAAAATAATCATGATTATCATTTTGGCCATAATCGTACAGCCCTAGACTGAAACTCCACCGCATAGAGCTTGAGTCAAAGTCTGAAGTGCTCATGATCCTTTCTTTTTCTGTTTGACTCTCTCTCCTGTTCTGTCAGATGAATCTGGTATGTTTAAGCAGTGTAGCATCATTAATGATAGGTGGTATTATGTGAGATACTCAGAGATAAATGAGGGTGTTGGCCTTGGCTATTACTCCCTCTGTTAGAGCGAATCAGCATGAGCACCTCACAGCTCATCTAGATCCGTCTAAATTTGCCTCGGGCAGGCCGGACCAAGGTCACTGAAGCCTTACCATCATATTCACATACTGTGTTTACTATATATACAGTAAGAGCTAAGGTCATTTGTACTGTGTTGGAGTGCAGTATAAACATGACTCTATGGGTGGATACAATTTGATAACGGAGTAATCTGTTTGTTTTGCATTCATGTGTGATGAGCAAGTACTGTATGTAGTTGCTAGTTTCCATGTCTCTGATATGTGTCATTTATTCCTTTTATGATTTACTCTTGTTCCTCTCTCTCTCTCTCTCTCTCTCTCTCACACTCACACACACACACACACAAACACACACACACACACACACGCGGCACGCAAACACACACACACACACACAATGCATTTTCCTCAGGGGGTTTGGTGCTCCTTCCCCAACCTTCACAGAGCTCCCAAGTCTCTCTTCCCTACTGTCTCACTGTGTGTCTGCTTGTGTGGGGCTGAAGGAACAGTCCACTAATAGAAAGTCTATGATGGGCCAGTCACTCATTGCTGCTATAATAGCTGCCGGGGCCCTCTGGGATGCCAGTCGATAAAAGCGGCTGTCTCTGTTCAATGGTGGGAGGCCTTGTCAGCACTGGAGGAAAATTAATGTTTGATCGACCACCTTTTAAGATGTAGTCATGGTGCGTGTGTGTGAGCATACATGAGAGGTGTGTGTGGGTGTGTGTGTGTGTGTGTGGTGCGCACTAATACGGGAACTTGGGAAGCTGTTTCTCTGTATGTTTGTTGCTGCAGGTCCACAAAAACACACTCCTGCCAAGTCTCCCCAAATAATGTGTGGCAGCAGAAATGAAGTCTAGAGGAGACAGCGTGAAAACAAATTGGACTTTGGATAGTGAAAATGGGACAATGAGGTAATGTTACTTACAGTGTGCAAGGCTCGATATCGCTGGATGAATGAACTGTCGAGTATTAAAACTTTCAACTACGCGAGAGCAGATTGTTTCTGATTTAAATCAGAATGTTGCCAATTTTATACCATATTTTATTTAGGCATAGTCTTGTACAACTGTTTGTTTAGAACCAATTGAGAACTGGATGCTTTTGTCAAATAAAGAAAAAGTTTAGCACAGTTCATATTTCTTAAAGTAAGGTATTGAAAAACATTGTTTTCATACTGAAACTCAGGAATTATGTCAAAAAAATATCTAGCGCTCTTATTATGTGCTGTATTGCACTACTACAGAGAAAAATAAATCTTTTTATGGCTTATCTATCAAACAGCTGGATAAAGGTGCTATCACTGTCTCTATGTTCTCTCCTCACACACCATAATGACTGCCCTTGTATGAAACAGTCTTACAGGCAGCCTTTTGTCCATAATGCCAACAGCACCTCATTAGAATAGTCCCTAAGGTAACGCTGAAGTGAGGAGGCTGTTTGATTGACAACACTGGCATTCAGACTTAGGGGGTGGAGACAGTGGGGAGACAGCGCAGCAAGGTCAATGTCAAGGGAGAATAAATATAGAGAGACCTGCCAGTGCTTATAAACTCTGTGGCACATAGTGAACTACCTCAGTCATCCCCACGCACACTCACACAGTGGGGACCAAGGCCACAGGGTGAAGGACCATGGTGGACAATGGTATGCAGTGTGGATGTGAGCGGGTGAAATATGTAACTCCCTTTTCTCTGGGCCACATGATCCTCGGGGGGTTCCCTCGTAGCCAAGCATGGCAGCATGGTAGAACTAATCCCGCCGTCTGGCCACTAACCTCTGACACCTGGTTCATGTCATACTGCGAGCGGGCCACGCGGACAAGCCGAGACAAGGACATCACATTGAGATTTGAATGTGGTGTGGTAATTCTGTGGCAATAAACTCCACTGTCAGTTTTAAGTGTCTTTTATCAGCACTCACACAACACTCAACAGTGGTCTTTGTAAACACTTTGTCAGGAGAGTTGATCACAGGCGTGAGATTACTGGGGAAGGAAACTTGCTGCTAATTCTGTCCCACATTTATACTCGCGGCGGATGAAGAGAGAGAGCGGTAATATGATATGACTGATTTCTGCCAAACTGCTGGTAATGCAGCTCAGGAGGAAAAACACATCCAGACACAAACACAAACACTCACACACCCTGCTTCCTCCATGCACATACACACACACAATGCAGGAAGACAGGCAACTGCTGATTGAATAAAGGTAAAATTAACTGGGAACCTTGTGAAAGGTTGTGCTGCTCCACAGGCGACAATACGATTAACTTCATTAACATACCTGGCTAGAGCTCGGTGCTGGGGAAAGGAAGACACGCTGATAGAGAATAGACGGTGTGTGTGGGTGTGTGTGTGTGTGTGTGTGTGTGTGTGGGTGTGGTGGTGTGTGTGTGTGTGTGTTGGAGGTGTAAAATTGTGAATGAGCCAGTAGCCAGATGGAGAGGTGAGGGAGAAGGAGGGAGGCGGAGGTAGGGCTGTGCTGAGTGATATCTGCAGGGTGCAGGGTGTGAAGCGTGTCATCTGTCATCTAATAGAAAACCTGTTTGTGGCCCAAACTGAATGTGAAAACATACTTTCCTTTCCCTTCTCACGCTTGCTCTGTGCTGCTATTTGTACCCACAGGGTAAGCGGTCCAATCAGTAACAGTTCCTCTACTGTCCCTGTCCATCCGTCTGCTCTGTCACATATGCAGGTGACGCAATTTCCCACATTGTGTGCTCCGAATTTTAAGTAAGCTGTGACTGAGACGTTAGTCGGAGGCTGTGTTTTTTAATGCAAATTTTAAGACCTATACACATTGTAAGCAGAGTACGAGCATCTCATTTACTTTTTAGGATGTGTGTCTGTTTACTGCTGTTGACAAACCGTTATCTTCAAATGAAAGGCTGAGTGGCAAATATGCTTGCAATTAGTCCTATGTGTTCTGAAAAGAAGATGTAATCACATAACCATGTTGTCACTGATGAGCTGTTTTACCATTGTTGTAGTACACATGATGGTTGCTGATTGCATTTATAATCTATTGTCTTACAAAATAATTTGAAATCAGTCACACATGAGATTCAGTTCAACTTTGATGTTACTACAGCTGTTGCTGTGCAGCTTTGAACAGTGAGGTAGCCATAATAATGCCTGTAAGCTGATGTGTTCATATTTAGTCTCTGAGTCTCTTTTGACTCTTTAGAAGATGCACCTGCATGGAGGTTTGTGTGTGTGCATTTTTGATGACGGGAGCGTGAATACAATGCATGAACAATATGTATACCATTCTGCAAGTTTCATTCATATCAGTTGTTATTGTTTTGAAAGATGGAAATCTTTTGCAACTTTTTAAGACGGTCTTGCTCAAGAAATAACATGTCTGTGTTTGCTTTGTTGTGTTAACTGCGTCACAAGAAGTGACGCTGTTACTCACATGTGCGAACTGTCAAATGCCTTTGCACGGACGTCAAAACGGCTTCATTTTAGGATGACATCATCCACCCTTGGGACCTGAAGATATTAGCAGTCTATTCAAACCCTTGCAATGTTTTTCATCCCACAGCGATTGTGATGACAGCCGCCTCTGGTTTGTGACCTAAAGATTATATTTCTCTCACTCATGGCTCAGCCCAGTTAACTCCCCGCTTTTACATTTACCAGCACAAAAGTGAGTCTGGTGCCATGCAGTCACTTACCACTTTGCCTCTCTAATGAAGCTAAGTGTGTTTAGTGTTCTAATGGCTCTGTATATACTCATCTCATCCGGTTCACTTTTACAGTGGCTGATTGAGGCCAAGACATTGATATTCTGCCTTAAAGAGTAGAGGGATTGTAAATGTTAGATACACTGGTTCATCCATTTAGTGTAATTATTCATTAATGTAACATTTAAGGACCCTTAAACACAGAACCATGTAGTAAAGTGAGCTCACACGGAGTCATTGTAATGATTTCCGACGGGGGCCCCGCTGGGGCAAGTCCAGATTGAAGGCAGATTAATGTAAAGCCCAATATTTTCGTGATAACAGAGTCATGGTAGGAATTGCAAAATTGACAATTTAAAAAAACAGCTTCCACAGGGCCCTTTTTAAAGCACACTAGAGATCTCTTTGTACCTTAAAATAAGCGTTTCCAAAATCGTTCAGTGTTCATCAACACTCGTAACAGGTTGAACGACACTTCTGCATCGCTTTGCGAACCCTTATCGGCTAAAACCGCACTATGCAGTTTGCCAGATCGTGTAGCAGATCTGTAGTTCGAATAGAACGGTAAATGACAATTCCGCTTCCAACCTGTAGGGGGGATCGAAGAGGAAAATGTGCTTGGTGTGGCAGTTCCACTCTGGTTCCATTAGGGTGCACTCACGGCGAATGCAGAATGACATGGGACTCTATGGAGCTATACCCTCAAAATCCACTTTCTCAGGATATAATTTTTGTCTAGTAATTGATGTGCATTCAAAAGGGGATGCTAAGAAAATACACACGCTGGGTGTTAGATTTTTAAAGTCGTATTTTTGTTCTAAAAAGCCTTTTAAAATGTCAATGACGTCATACATATCGTACAGCCAGAGATGCTGCTTTACGGCAAGCACTGAGTCACTCCTTTTTTCTCTCGAGTCATCGACAACACATAGCTGACAGGTTAGACTCTCCCTGTCAATACACATGCTAGAAAGAGGTTTGCTAATGTTTTAAAGACCACGCCGAAATATGTCACCTGACATTCTGGTCCGCTTCGGATGCCATCAAGCGGGATCTCTGGTGCGTAATCAGTCCTTCACTGACCAATCAGCATTCATTAGCAGATGCTAGCGTGTTATGGGCACAACGCTCAACTGTAGGACAGAGGACATAAGTACTCGTTCATCAACTTTCACCTAAATCCATGTTGACTTGCACAAACTACATCAAATCTGAGATTGTCAATGGAAAGCAGGCGAAAGAGACAAACTTAGCAATCTACGCTCCATAGAGTCCATCATTTTGCACTCGCCTGCGATCACCCCAGGGAACTCTGGTGGAACTTGCAACCAAATTTGGTACAATGGGCTTAATAGGGAACCGTGAACAGGCTCTCCGTAGACGCGCTCTGGTGTAGGGTTAGGGCGCGAGGGGGATATTTTGAAATAATACATGATTTAGGCTCTATGTTAATTTTAATAAATTTAAATTTTCCTGTCACCCATAGATATAGGTAAGGGTATCCACCTTTCTATCAGATTTATGTACAGAGTTAATTATTTCTTCATATTTTGTGTGGTGCTACAGTTCATATAAGGTGTATTTTAATGTCCTATATGTAAAATTAGTATGAGTCTTGAAAGTAAATATCATTGGTTTCATATATTGTCTCTTTCATTTCTGAAAAATGTATTTCTTGGACTGTAGTGATCATCTCATTTCTTGCCTTTTTCAGGGTCTTTATCTTCAGTTTGTCTCAGAAGGTGTTTGAGGTCAGGTGACTGACTGACTGAATGGCCAATCATGATATCCACAGTTTAGTCATACAATCTCTTGTTGCTTAGTTGTATAGGGATCACTGTCTATGCTGCTACATAATATTGAAATGCACAGAAAGAGTATAAAATGGCTAATTCCTAGATGGTTCACCAGTATGGTGTCAGCACTGTTTGCACCAGCACAGTTTGCTGAAGGTTAGCTCTTGCCTTACAGTTTTTCTTAACTTCAATTGTAATGTGCTGGAGTAAAAAGCC
>NW_023396398.1:0-89105 GCF_008315115.2 Sander lucioperca
TTCCTACACTAAACAGCTTGCAGTCATTTTCTACCAGAATCTCTTATAAAAACATGTTACAGTCAGAATCATGTAAATGCTAACCAAAGACCTGTGTGACCTAAAAACGTTTGTTTCCATCAGTATAAAACAGCTTGCAGTCATTTTCTACCAGAACTCTTTATAAAACATGTTTCAAGTCAGAATCATGTAAATTTGCTTAACCAAAGCTTCGTGACCTAAAGTTTTTTCCTACACTAAAACAGCTTTGCAGTCATTTTCTACCAGAATCTCTATAAACATGTTTCAAAGTCAGAATCATGTAAATTGCTAACCAAAGAGCATCCAGTGACCTAAAGTGTTTTTCCTATCACTAAAACAGCTTTGCAGTCATTTTCTACCAGATCTCTTATAAAACATGTACAAGTCAGATCATGTAAATTGCTTACCAAAGACTGTGACCTAAAAAGGTTTTTCCCATCAGTAAAACAGCTTTGCAGTCATTTTCTACCAGATCTCTTATAAAAACATGTTTCAAGTCAGAATCATGTAAATGCTTAACCAAAGACCTTGTTGTGACCTAAAAACTGTTTTTTCCCATCAGTAAAACAGCTTTGCAGTCATTTTCTACCAGAATCTCTTATAAAAACATGTTTCAAGTCAGAATCATGTAAATTGCTTAACCAAAGAGCTTCCAGTGACCTAAATGTTTTTCCTATCACTAAAACAGCTTTGCAGTCATTTTCTACCAGATCTCTTATAAAGACATGTTAAAAGTCAGAATCATGTAAATTCCTTAACCAAAGACCTGTTGTGACCTAAAAACGTTTTTCCCATCAGTAAAACAGCTTTGCAGTCATTTTCTACCAGAAGCTGTTATGTTCTATGTCGGAAACATGTGAATTTAGCCCACAAACAGCTTCCTGTGGCCTGAAAACATTGTTTCCTTTACTAATTGAGCTTTGCAGTCATTTTCTACCAGAATCTCTTATAAAAACATGTTTCAAGTCAGAATCATGTAAATTGCTTAACCAAAGAGCTTCCAGTGACCTAAATGTTTTTTCCTATCACTAAAACAGCTTTGCAGTCATTTTCTACCAGATCTCTTGTAAAAACATGTTAAAAGTCAGAATCATGTAAATTCCTTAACCAAAGACCTTGTTGTGACCTACAAACGTTTTTCCCATAAGTAAAACAGCTTTGCAGTCATTTTCTACCAGAATCTCTTATAAAGAATTTTCTAAGTCAGATTCAGGTAAATTGAGCACCAAAGAGCTTATTGTGGCCTAAAGACATTGTTTCCTTCACTGAAAGAGCTTTGCAGTCAGTTTCTACCAGAATCTCTTATAAAAACATGTTTCAAGTCAGAATCATGTAAATTGCTTAACCAAAGAGCATCTCGTGACCTAAATGTTTTTTCCTATCACTAAAACAGCTTTGCAGTCATTTTCTACCAGAATCTCTTATAAAAACATGTTTCAAGCAGAATCATGTAAATTGCTTAACCAAAGAGCTTCCGTGACCTAAATGTTTTTTCCTATCACTAAAACAGCTTTGCAGTCATTTTCTACCAGATCTCTTATAAAACATGTTTTCACAGCAGAATCATGTAAATTCTAACCAAAGACCTTTTGTGACCTAAAACGTTTTTTTCCCATCAGTAAAACAGCTTTGCAGTCATTTTCTACCAGAATCTCTTATAAAAACATGTTTCAAGTCAGAATCATGTAAATTGCTTAACCAAAGAGCTTCAGTGACCTAAATGTTTTTTCCTATCAGTAAAACAGCTTTGCAGTCATTTTCTACCAGACTCTTTATGTTCATGTCAGAAATCATGTGAAATTAGCCCCCAAACAGCTTCCTGTGGCCTGAAAAACATTGTTTCCTTTACTAATTGAGCTTTGCAGTCATTTTCTACCAGATCTCTTATAAAGACATGTTAAAAGTCAGAATCATGTAAATTCCTTAACCAAAGACCTTGTTGTGACCTAAAAACGTTTTTCCCATCAGTAAAACAGCTTTGCAGTCATTTTCTACCAGAAGCTGTTATGTCTCTATGTCGGAAACATGTGAATTTAGCCCCCAAACAGCTTCCTGTGGCCTGAAAACATTGTTTCCTTCACTTATTGAGCTTCGCAGTCATTTTCTACCAGAATCTCTTATAAAAACATGTTTCAAGTCAGAATCATGTAAATAGAGCACCAATTGTGACCTAAAAACGTTTTTCCCATCAGTAAAACAGCTTTGCAGTCATTTTCTACCAGAATCTCTTATAAAAACATGTTTCAAGACAGAATCATGTAAATTGCTTAACAAAAGAGCTTCTCGTGACCTAAATGTTTTTTCCTATCACTAAAACAGCTTTGCAGTCATTTTCTACCAGAATCTCTTATAAAAACATGTTTCAAGTCAGATTCATGTAATTGCTTAACCAAAGAGCTTCCAGTGACCTAAATGTTTTTTCCTATCACTAAAACAGCTTTGCAGTCATTTTCTACCAGATCTCTATAAAGACATGTTAAAAGTCAGATCATGTAAATTCCTTAACCAAAGACCTTGTTGTGACCTAAAAACGTTTTTCCCATCAGTAAAACAGCTTTGCAGTCATTTTCTACCAGAAGCTGTTATGTCTCTATGTCGGAAACATGTGAATTTAGCCCCCAAACAGCTTCCTGTGGCCTGAAAACATTGTTTCCTTCACTTATTGAGCTTCGCAGTCATTTTCTACCAGAATCTCTTATAAAAACATGTTTCAAGTCAGAATCATGTAAATAGAGCACCAATTGTGACCTAAAAACGTTTTTCCCATCAGTAAAACAGCTTTGCAGTCATTTTCTACCAGAATCTCTTATAAAAACATGTTTCAAGACAGAATCATGTAAATTGCTTAACCAAAGAGCTTCTCGTGACCTAAATGTTTTTTCCTATCACTAAAACAGCTTTGCAGTCATTTTCTACCAGAATCTCTTATAAAAACATGTTTCAAGACAGAATCATGTAAATTGCTTAACCAAAGAGCTTCCAGTGACCTAAATGTTTTTTCCTATCACTAAAACAGTGTTGCAGTCATTTTCTACCAGATCTCTTATAAAAACATTTTTCACACAGAATCATGTAAATAGAGCACCAATTGTGACCTAAAAACGTTTTTCCCATCAGTAAAACAGCTTTGCAGTCATTTTCTACCAGAATCTTTTATAAAAACATGTTAAAAGTCAGAATCATGTAAATTGCTTAACCAAAGACCTTGTGTGACCTAAAAACGTTTTTTCCATCAGTAAAACAGCTTTGCAGTCATTTTCTACCAGAAGCTGTTATGTTTCTATGTCGGAAACATGTGAATTTAGCCCCCAAACAGCTTCCTGTGGCCTGAAAACATTGTTTCCTTTACTAATTGAGCTTTGCAGTCATTTTCTACCAGAATCTCTTATAAAAACATGTTTCAAGTCAGAATCATGTAAATTGCTTAACCAAAGAGCTTCCAGTGACCTAAATGTTTTTTCCTATCACTAAAACAGCTTTGCAGTCATTTTCTACCAGATCTCTTATAAAGACATGTTAAAAGTCAGAATCATGTAAATTCCTTAACCAAAGACCTTGTTGTGACCTAAAAACGTTTTTCCCATCAGTAAAACAGCTTTGCAGTCATTTTCTACCAGAATCTGTTATGTCTCTATGTCGGAAACATGTGAATTTAGCCCCCAAACAGCTTCCTGTGGCCTGAAAACATGTTTCCTTCACTTATTGAGCTTCGCAGTCATTTTCTACCAAATCTCTTATAAAACATGTTTCAAGTCAGAATCATGTAANTTTCTACCAGAATCTCTTATAAAAACATGTTTCAAGTCAGAATCATGTAAATAGAGCACCAATTGTGACCTAAAAACGTTTTTCCCATCAGTAAAACAGCTTTGCAGTCATTTTCTACCAGAATCTCTTATAAAAACATGTTTCAAGTCAGAATCATGTAAATTGCTTAACCAAAGAGCTTCCAGTGACCTAAATGTTTTTTCCTATCACTAAAACAGATTTGCAGTCATTTTCTACCAGATCTCTTATAAAAACATGTTAAAAGTCAGAATCATGTAAATTCCTTAACCAAAGACCTTGTTGTGACCTAAAAACGTTTTTCCCATCAGTAAAACAGCTTTGCAGTCATTTTCTACCAGAATCTCTTATAAAAACATGTTTCAAGTCAGAATCATGTAAATTGCTTAACCAAAGAGCTTCCAGTGACCTAAATGTTTTTTCCTATCACTAAAACAGCTTTGCAGTCATTTTCTACCAGATCTCTTATAAAAACATGTTAAAAGTCAGAATCATGTAAATTCCTTAACCAAAGACCTTGTTGTGACCTAAAAACGTTTTTACCATCAGTAAAACAGCTTTGCAGTCATTTTCTACCAGAAGCTGTTATGTTTCTATGTCGGAAACATGTGAATTTAGCCCCCAAACAGCTTCCTGTGGCCTGAAAACATTGTTTCCTTCACTTATTGAGCTTCGCAGTCATTTTCTACCAGAATCTCTTATAAAAACATGTTTCCAGTCAGAATCATGTAAATTGCTTAACCAAAGAGCATCTCGTGACCTAAATGTTTTTTCCTATCACTAAAACAGCTTGGCAGTCATTTTCTACCAGAATCTCTTATAAAAACATGTTTCAAGTCAGAATCATGTAAATAGAGCACCAATTGTGACCTAAAAACGTTTTTCCCATCAGTAAAACAGCTTTGCAGTCATTTTCTACCAGAATCTCTTATAAAAACATGTTTCAAGTCAGAATCATGTAAATTGCTTAACCAAAGAGCATCTCGTGACCTAAATGTTTTTTCCTATCACTAAAACAGCTTGGCAGTCATTTTCTATCAGAATCTCTTATAAAAACATGTTTCAAGTCAGAATCATGTAAATAGAGCACCAATTGTGACCTAAAAACGTTTTTCCCATCAGTAAAACAGCTTTGCAGTCATTTTCTACCAGAATCTCTTATAAAAACATGTTTCAAGTCAGAATCATGTAAATTGCTTAACCAAAGAGCTTCCAGTGACCTAAATGTTTTTTCCTATCACTAAAACAGATTTGCAGTCATTTTCTACCAGATCTCTTATAAAAACATGTTAAAAGTCAGAATCATGTAAATTCCTTAACCAAAGACCTTGTTGTGACCTAAAAACGTTTTTCCCATCAGTAAAACAGCTTTGCAGTAATTTTCTACCAGAAGCTGTTATGTTTCTATGTCGGAAACATGTGAATTTAGCCCCCAAACAGCTTCCTGTGGCCTGAAAACATTGTTTCCTTCACTAATTGAGCTTCGCAGTCATTTTCTACCAGAATCTCTTATAAAAACATGTTTCAAGTCAGAATCATGTAAATTGCTTAACCAAAGAGCTTCTCGTGACCTAAATGTTTTTTCCTATCACTAAAACAGCTTTGCAGTCATTTTCTACCAGAATCTCTTATAAAAACATGTTAAAAGTCAGAATCATGTAAATTGCTTAACCAAAGACCTTGTTGTGACCTAAAAACGTTTTTCCCATCAGTAAAACAGCTTTGCAGTCATTTTCTACCAGAATCTAAAAAGATGTTACTATGTCAGAATCATGTAAAGAGCACCAATTGTGACCTAAAAAGTCTTTTCCACCATAATACAGCTTTTGCAGTCATTTTCTACCTGAATCTCTTATAAAGAATTTTCTAAGTCAGATTCAGGTAAATTGAGCACCAAAGAGCTTATTGTGGCCTAAAGACATTGTTTCCTTCACTAAAAGAGCTTTGCAGTCAGTTTCTACCAGAATCTAAAAAGATGTTACAATGTCAGAATCATGTATAAATAGAGCACCAATTGTGACCTAAAAACGTTTTTCCCATCAGTAAAACAGCTTTGCAGTCATTTTCTACCAGAATCTCTTATAAAAACATGTTTCAAGTCAGAATCATGTAAATTGCTTAACCAAAGAGCATCTCGTGACCTAAATGGTTTTTCCTATCACTAAAACAGCTTTGCAGTCATTTTCTACCAGATCTCTTATAAAAACATGTTAAAAGTCAGAATCATGTAAATTCCTTAACCAAAGAGCTTCCAGTGACCTAAATGTTTTTTCCTATCACTAAAACAGCTTTGCAGTCATTTTCTACCAGATCTCTTATAAAAACACGTTAAAAGTCAGAATCATGTAAATTCCTTAACCAAAGACCTTGTTGTGACCTAAAAACGTTTTTCCCATCAGTAAAACAGCTTTGCAGTCATTTTCTACCAGAATCTCTTATAAAAACATGTTAAAAGTCAGAATCATGTAAATTCCTTAACCAAAGAGCTTCCAGTGACCTAAATGTTTTTTCCTATCACTAAAACAGCTTTGCAGTCATTTTCTACCAGATCTCTTATAAAAACACGTTAAAAGTCAGAATCATGTAAATTCCTTAACCAAAGACCTTGTTGTGACCTAAAAACGTTTTTCCCATCAGTAAAACAGCTTTGCAGTCATTTTCTACCAGAATCTCTTATAAAAACATGTTTCAAGTCAGAATCATGTAAATTGCTTAACCAAAGAGCTTCCAGTGACCTAAATGTTTTTTCCTATCACTAAAACAGCTTTGCAGTCATTTTCTACCAAATCGCTTAGAAAAACATGTTAAAAGTCAGAATCATGTAAATTCCTTAACCAAAGACCTTGTTGTGACCTAAAAACGTTTTTCCCATCAGTAAAACAGCTTTACAGTCATTTTCTACCAGAAGCTGTTATGTTTCTATGTCGGAAACATGTGAATTTAGCCCCCAAACAGCTTCCTGTGGCCTGAAAACATTGTTTCCTTCACTAATTGAGCTTCGCAGTCATTTTCTACCAGAATCTCTTATAAAAACATGTTTCAAGTCAGAATCATGTAAATTGCTTAACCAAAGAGCATCTCGTGACCTAAATGTGTTTTCCTATCACTAAAACAGCTTGGCAGTCATTTTCTACCAGAATCTCTTATAAAAACATGCTTCAAGTCAGAATCATGTAAATAGAGCACCAATTGTGACCTAAAAACGTTTTTCCCATCAGTAAAACAGCTTTGCAGTCATTTTCTACCAGAATCTCTTATAAAAACATGTTTCAAGTCAGAATCATGTAAATTGCTTAACCAAAGAGCTTCTCGTGACCTAAATGTTTTTTTCCTATCACTAAAACAGCTTTGCAGTCATTTTCTACCAGATCTCTTATAAAAACATGTTAAAAGTCAGAATCATGTAAATTCCTTAACCAAAGACCTTGTTGTGACCTAAAAACGTTTTTCCCATCAGTAAAACAGTTTTGCAGTCATTTTCTACCAGAAGCTGTTATGTTTCTATGTCGGAAACATGTGAATTTAGCCCCCAAACAGCTTCCTGTGGCCTGAAAACATTGTTTCCTTCACTTATTGAGCTTCGCAGTCATTTTCTACCAGAATCTCTTATAAAAACATGTTTCAAGTCAGAATCATGTAAATAGAGCACCAATTGTGACCTAAAAACGTTTTTCCCATCAGTAAAACAGCGTTGCAGTCATTTTCTACCAGAAGCTGTTATGTTTCTATGTCGGAAACATGTGAATTTAGCCCCCAAACAGCTTCCTGTGGCCTGAAAACATTGTTTCCTTCACTAATTGAGCTTCGCAGTCATTTTCTACCAGAATCTCTTATAAAAACATGTTAAAAGTCAGAATCATGTAAATTCCTTAACCAAAGACCTTGTTGTGACCTAAAAACGTTTTTCCCATCAGTAAAACAGCTTTACAGTCATTTTCTACCAGAAGCTGTTATGTTTCTATGTCAGACAAATGTGAATTTAGCCCCCAAGCAGCTTCCTGTGGCCTGAAAACATTGTTTCCTTCACTTATTGAGCTTCGCAGTCATTTTCTACCAAAATCTCTTATAAAAACATGTTTCAAGTCAGAATCATGTAAATAGAGCACCAATTGTGACCTAAAAACGTTTTTCCCATCATTAAAACAGCGTTGCAGTCATTTTCTACCAGAAGCTGTTATGTTTCTATGTCGGAAACATGTGAATTTAGCCCCCAAACAGCTTCCTGTGGCCTGAAAACATTGTTTCCTTCACTAATTGAGCTTCGCAGTCATTTTCTACCAGAATCTCTTATAAAAACATGTTTCAAGTCAGAATCATGTAAATTGCTTAACCAAAGAGCATCTCGTGACCTAAATGTTTTTTCCTATCACTAAAACAGCTTGGCAGTCATTTTCTACCAGAATCTCTTATAAAAACATGTTTCAAGTCAGAATCATGTAAATAGAGCACCAATTGTGACCTAAAAACGTTTTTCCCATCAGTAACACAGCTTTGCAGTCATTTTCTACCAGAATCTCTTATAAAAACATATTTCAAGTCAGAATCATGTAAATTGCTTAACCAAAGAGCTTCTCGTGACCTAAATGTTTTTTCCTATCACTAAAACAGCTTTGCAGTCATTTTCTACCAGATCTCTTATAAAAACATGTTAAAAGTCAGAATCATGTAAATTCCTTAACCAAAGACCTTGTGACCTAAAAACGTTTTTCCCATCAGTAAAACAGCTTTGAGGTCATTTTCTACCAGAAGCTGTTATGTTTCTATGTCGGAAACATGTGAATTTAGCCCCCAAACAGCTTCCTGTGGCCTGAAAACATTGTTTCCTTCACTAATTGAGCTTCGCAGTCATTTTCTACCAGATTCTCTTATAAAAACATGTTTCAAGTCAGAATCATGTAAATTGCTTAACCAAAGAGCATCTCGTGACCTAAATGTTTTTTCCTATCACTAAAACAGCTTGGCAGTCATTTTCTACCAGAATCTCTTATAAAAACATGTTTCAAGTCAGAATCATGTAAATAGAGCACCAATTGTGACCTAAAAACGTTTTTCCCATCAGTAAAACAGCTTTGCAGTCATTTTCTACCAGAATCTCTTATAAAAACATGTTTCAAGTCAGAATCATGTAAATTGCTTAACAAAGAGCATCTCGTGACCTAAATGTTTTTTCCTATCACTAAAACAGCTTTGCAGTCATTTTCTACCAGATCTCTTATAAAAACATGTTAAAAGTCAGAATCATGTAAATTGCATAACCAAAGACCTTGTTGTGACCTAAAAACGTTTTTCCCATCAGTAAAACAGCTTTGCAGTCATTTTCTACCAGAAGCTGTTATGTTTCTATGTCGGAAACATGTGAATTTAGCCCCCAAACAGCTTCCTGTGGCCTGAAAACATTGTTTCCTTCACTAATTGAGCTTCGCAGTCATTTTCTACCAGAATCTCTGATAAAAACATGTTTGAAGTCAGAATCATGTAAATTGCTTAACCAAAGAGCTTCTCGTCACCTAAATGTTTTTTCCTATCACTAAAACAGCTTTGCAGTCATTTTCTACCAGATCTCTTATAAAAACATGTTAAAAGTCAGAATCATGTAAATTCCTTAACCAAAGACCTTGTTGTGACCTAAAAACGTTTTTCCCATCAGTAAAACAGCTTTGCAGTCATTTTCTACCAGAATCTCTTATAAAAACATGTTTCAAGTCAGAATCATGTAAATTTCTTAACCAAAGAGCTTCCAGTGACCTAAATGTTTTTTCCTATCACTAAAACAGCTTTGCAGTCATTTTCTACCAGAATCTCTTATAAAAACATGTTTCAAGACAGAATCATGTAAATTGCTTAACCAAAGAGCTTCCAGTGACCTAAATGTTTTTTCCTATCACTAAAACAGCGTTGCAGTCATTTTCTACCAGATCTCTTATAAAAACATGTTTCAAGTCAGAATCATGTAAATAGAGCACCAATTGTGACCTAAAAACGTTTTTCCCATCAGTAAAACAGCTTTGCAGTCATTTTCTACCAGAATCTCTTATAAAAACATGTTAAAAGTCAGAATCATGTAAATTGCTTAACCAAAGACCTTGTTGTGACCTAAAAACGTTTTTCCCATCAGTAAAACAGCGTTGCAGTCATTTTCTACCAGAAGCTGTTATGTTTCTATGTCGGAAACATGTGAATTTAGCCCCCAAACAGCTTCCTGTGGCCTGAAAACATTGTTTCCTTTACTAATTGAGCTTTGCAGTCATTTTCTACCAGAATCTCTTATAAAAACATGTTTCAAGTCAGAATCATGTAAATTGCTTAACCAAAGAGCTTCCAGTGACCTAAATGTTTTTTCCTATCACTAAAACAGCTTTGCAGTCATTTTCTACCAAATCTCTTATAAAAACATGTTAAAAGTCAGAATCATGTAAATTCCTTAACCAAAGACCTTGTTGTGACCTAAAAACGTTTTTCCCATCAGTAAAACAGCTTTGCAGTCATTTTCTACCAGAAGCTGTTATGTCTCTATGTCGGAAACATGTGAATTTAGCCCCCAAACAGCTTCCTGTGGCCTGAAAACATTGTTTCTTTCACTTATTGAGCTTCGCAGTCATTTTCTACCAGAAGCTGTTATGTCTCTTAGTCGGAAACATGTGAATTTAGCCACCAAACAGCTTCCTGTGGCCTGAAAAAATTGTTTCCTTCACTTATTGAGCTTCGCAGTCATTTTCTACCAGAATCTCTTATAAAAACATGTTTCAAGTCAGAATCATGTAAATAGAGCACCAATTGTGACCTAAAGGCGTTTTTCCCATCAGTAAATAAGCTTTGCAGTCATTTTCTACCAGAATCTCTTATAAAAACATGTTTCAAGTCAGAATCATGTAAATTGCTTAACCAAAGAGCTTCCAGTGACCTAAATGTTTTTTCCTATCACTAAAACAGCTTTGCCGTCATTTTCTACCAGATCTCTTATAAAAACATGTTAAAAGTCAGAATCATGTAAATTCCTTAACCAAAGACCTTGTTGTGACCTAAAAACGTTTTTCCCATCAGTAAAACAGCTTTGCAGTCATTTTCTACCAGAATCTCTTATAAAAACATGTTTCAAGTCAGATTCATGTAAATTGCTTAACCAAAGAGCTTCCAGTGACCTAAATGTTTTTTCCTATCACTAAAACAGCTTTGCAGTCATTTTCTACCAGATCTCTTATAAAAACATGTTAAAAGTCAGAATCATGTAAATTCCTTAACCAAAGACCTTGTTGTGACCTAAAAACGTTTTTACCATCAGTAAAACAGCTTTGCAGTCATTTTCTACCAGAAGCTGTTATGTTTCTATGTCGGAAACATGTGAATTTAGCCCCCAAACAGCTTCCTGTGGCCTGAAAACATTGTTTCCTTCACTTATTGAGCTTCGCAGTCATTTTCTACCTGAATCTCTTATAAAAACATGTTTCAAGTCAGAATCATGTAAATTGCTTAACCAAAGAGCATCTCGTGACCTAAATGTTTTTTCCTATCACTAAAACAGCTTGGCAGTCATTTTCTACCAGAATCTCTTATAAAAACATGTTTCAAGTCAGAATCATGTAAATAGAGCACCAATTGTGACCTAAAAACGTTTTTCCCATCAGTAAAACAGCTTTGCAGTCATTTTCTACCAGAATCTCTTATAAAAACATGTTTCAAGTCAGAATCATGTAAATTGCTTAACCAAAGAGCTTCTCGTGACCTAAATGTTTTTTCCTATCACTAAAACAGCTTTGCAGTCATTTTCTACCAGATCTCTTATAAAAACATGTTAAAAGTCAGAATCATGTAAATTGCATAACCAAAGACCTTGTTGTGACCTAAAAACGTTTTTCCCATCAGTAAAACAGCTTTGCAGTCATTTTCTACCAGAAGCTGTTATGTTTCTATGTCGGAAACATGTGAATTTAGCCCCCAAACAGCTTCCTGTGGCCTGAAAACATTGTTTCCTTCACTTATTGAGCTTCGCAGTCATTTTCTACCAGAATCTCTTATAAAAACATGTTTCAAGTCAGAATCATGTAAATAGAGCACCAATTGTGACCTAAAAACGTTTTTCCCATCAGTAAAACAGCGTTGCAGTCATTTTCTACCAGAAGCTGTTATGTTTCTATGTCGGAAACATGTGAATTTAGCCCCCAAACAGCTTCCTGTGGCCTGAAAACATTGTTTCCTTCACTAATTGAGCTTCGCAGTCATTTTCTACCAGATTCTCTTATAAAAACATGTTTCAAGTCAGAATCATGTAAATTGCTTAACCAAAGAGCATCTCGTGACCTAAATGTTTTTTCCTATCACTAAAACAGCTTGGCAGTCATTTATTACCAGAATCTCTTATAAAAACATGTTAAAAGTCAGAATCATGTAAATTGCTTAACCAAAGACCTTGTTGTGACCTAAAAACGTTTTTCCCATCAGTAAAACAGCTTTGCAGTCATTTTCTACCAGAATCTAAAAAGATGTTACTATGTCAGAATCATGTAAAGAGCACCAATTGTGACCTAAAAAGTCTTTTCCACCATAATACAGCGTTTGCAGTCATTTTCTACCTGAATCTCTTATAAAGAATTTTCTAAGTCAGATTCAGGTAAATTGAGCACCAAAGAGCTTATTGTGGCCTAAAGACATTGTTTCCTTCACTAAAAGAGCTTTGCAGTCAGTTTCTACCAGAATCTAAAAAGATGTTACAATGTCAGAATCATGTATAAATAGAGCACCAATTGTGACCTAAAAACTTTTTTCCCATCAGTAAAACAGCTTTGCAGTCATTTTCTACCAGAATCTCTTATAAAAACATGTTTCAAGTCAGAATCATGTAAATTGCTTAACCAAAGAGCATCTCGTGACCTAAATGGTTTTTCCTATCACTAAAACAGCTTTGCAGTCATTTTCTACCAGATCTCTTATAAAACATGTTAAAAGTCAGAATCATGTAAATTCCTTAACCAAAGAGCTTCCAGTGACCTAAATGTTTTTTCCTATCACTAAAACAGCTTTGCAGTCATTTTCTACCAGATCTCTTATAAAAACACGTTAAAAGTCAGAATCATGTAAATTCCTTAACCAAAGACCTTGTTGTGATCTAAAAACGTTTTTCCCATCAGTAAAACAGCTATGCAGGCATTTTCTACCAGAATCTCTTATAAAAACATCGGAAACATGTGAATTTAGCCCCCAAACAGCTTCCTGTGGCCTGAAAACATTGTTTCCTTCACTAATTGAGCTTCGCAGTCATTTTCTACCAGAATCTCTTATAAAAACATGTTTCAAGTCAGAATCATGTAAATTGCTTAACCAAAGAGCTTCTCGTGACCTAAATGTTTTTTCCTATCACTAAAACAGCTTTGCAGTCATTTTCTACCAGAATCTCTTATAAAAACATGTTAAAAGTCAGAATCATGTAAATTGCTTAACCAAGACCTTGTTGTGACCTAAAAACGTTTTTCCCATCAGTAAAACAGCTTTGCAGTCATTTTCTACCAGAATCTAAAAAGATGTTACTATGTCAGAATCATGTAAAGAGCACCAATTGTGACCTAAAAAGTCTTTTCCACCATAATACAGCTTTTGCAGTCATTTTCTACCTGAATCTCTTATAAAGAATTTTCTAAGTCAGATTCAGGTAAATTGAGCACCAAAGAGCTTATTGTGGCCTAAAGACATTGTTTCCTTCACTAAAAGAGCTTTGCAGTCAGTTTCTACCAGAATCTAAAAAGATGTTACAATGTCAGAATCATGTATAAATAGAGCACCAATTGTGACCTAAAAACGTTTTTCCCATCAGTAAAACAGCTTTGCAGTCATTTTCTACCAGAATCTCTTATAAAAACATGTTTCAAGTCAGAATCATGTAAATTGCTTAACCAAAGAGCTTCTCGTGACCTAATGTTTTTTTCCTATCACTAAAACAGCTTTGCAGTCATTTTCTACCAGATCTCTTATAAAAACATGTTAAAAGTCAGAATCATGTAAATTCCTTAACCAAAGACCTTGTTGTGACCTAAAAACGTTTTTCCCATCAGTAAAACAGTTTTGCAGTCATTTTCTACCAGAAGCTGTTATGTTTCTATGTCGGAAACATGTGAATTTAGCCCCCAAACAGCTTCCTGTGGCCTGAAAACATTGTTTCCTTCACTAATTGAGCTTCGCAGTCATTTTCTACCAGATCTCTTATAAAAACATGTTAAAAGTCAGAATCATGTAAATTCCTTAACCAAAGACCTTGGTGACCTAAAACGTTTTTCCCATCAGTAAAACAGCTTTGCAGTCATTTTCTACCAGAAGCTGTTATGTTTCTATGTCAGACAAATGTGAATTTAGCCCCCAAGCAGCTTCCTGTGGCCTGAAAACATTGTTTCCTTCACTATTGAGCTTCGCAGTCATTTTCTACCAGAATCTCTTATAAAAACATGTTTCAAGTCAGAATCATGTAAATAGAGCACCAATTGTGACCTAAAAACGTTTTTCCCATCAGTAAAACAGCGTTTGCAGTCATTTTCTACCAGAAGCTGTTATGTTTCTATGTCGGAAACATGTGAATTTAGCCCCCAAACAGCTTCCTGTGGCCTGAAAACATTGTTTCCTTCACTTATTGAGCTTCGCAGTCATTTTCTACCAGAATCTCTTATAAAAACATGTTTCAAGTCAGAATCATGTAAATTGCTTAACCAAGAGCATCTCGTGACCTAAATGTTTTTTCCTATCACTAAAACAGCTTGGCAGTCATTTTCTACCAGAATCTCTTATAAAAACATGTTTCAAGTCAGGATCATGTAAATAGAGCACCAATTGTGACCTAAAAACGTTTTTCCCATCAGTAACACAGCTTTGCAGTCATTTTCTACCAGAATCTCTTATAAAAACATATTTCAAGTCAGAATCATGTAAATTGCTTAACCAAAGAGCTTCTCGTGACCTAAATGGTTTTTCCTATCACTAAAACAGCTTTGCAGTCATTTTCTACCAGATCTCTTATAAAAACATGTTAAAAGTCAGAATCATGTAAATTCCTTAACCAAAGACCTTGTTGTGACCTAAAAAAGGTTTTTTCCTATCACTAAAACAGCTTTGCAGTCATTTTCTACCAGAAGCTGTTATGTTTCTATGTCAGACAAATGTGAATTTAGCCCCCAAGCAGCTTCCTGTGGCCTGAAAACATTGTTTCCTTCACTTATGAGCTTCGCAGTCATTTTCTACCAGAATCTCTTATAAAAACATGTTTCAAGTCAGAATCATGTAAATAGAGCACCAATTGTGACCTAAAAACGTTTTTCCCATCAGTAAAACAGCTTTGCAGTCATTTTCTACCAGAATCTCTTATAAAAACATGTTTCAAGTCAGAATCATGTAAATTGCTTAACCAAAGAGCTTCTCGTGACCTAAATGTTTTTCCTATCACTAAAACAGCTTTGCAGTCATTTTCTACCAGATCTCTTATAAAAACATGTTAAAAGTCAGAATCATGTAAATTCCTTAACCAAAGACCTTGTTGTGACCTAAAAACGTTTTTCCCATCAGTAAAACAGTTTTGCAGTCATTGTCTACCAGAAGCTGTTATGTTTCTATGTCGGAAACATGTGAATTTAGCCCCCAAACAGCTTCCTGTGGCCTGAAAACATTGTTTCCTTCACTAATTGAGCTTCGCAGTCATTTTCTACCAGATTCTCTTATAAAACATGTTTCAAGTCAGAATCATGTAAATTGCTTAACCAAAGAGCATCTCGTGACCTAAATGTTTTTTCCTATCACTAAAACAGCTTGGCAGTCATTTTCTACCAGAATCTCTTATGAAAACATGTTTCAAGTCAGAATCATGTAAATAGAGCACCAATTGTGACCTAAAAACGTTTTTTCCCATCAGTAAAACAGCTTTGCAGTCATTTTCTACCAGAATCTCTTATAAAAACATGTTAAAAGTCAGAATCATGTAAATTGCTTAACCAAAGAGCTTCCAGTGACCTAAATGTTTTTTCCTATCACTAAAACAGATTTGCACTCATTTTCTACCAGATCTCTTATAAAACATGTTAAAAGTCAGAATCATGTAAATTCCTTAACCAAAGACCTTGTTGTGACCTAAAAACGTTTTTCCCATCAGTAAAACAGCTTTGCAGTAATTTTCTACCAGAAGCTGTTATGTTTCTATGTCGGAAACATGTGAATTTAGCCCCCAAACAGCTTCCTGTGGCCTGAAAACATTGTTTCCTTCACTAATTGAGCTTCGCAGTCATTTTCTACCAGAATCTCTTATAAAAACATGTTTCAAGTCAGAATCATGTAAATTGCTTAACCAAAGAGCTTCTCGTGACCTAAATGTTTTTTCCTATCACTAAAACAGCTTTGCAGTCATTTTCTACCAGAATCTCTTATAAAAACATGTTAAAGTCAGAATCATGTAAATTGCTTAACCAAAGACCTTGTTGTGACCTAAAAACGTTTTTCCCATCAGTAAAACAGCTTTGCAGTCATTTTCTACCAGAATCTAAAAAGATGTTACTATGTCAGAATCATGTAAAGAGCACCAATTGTGACCTAAAAAGTCTTTTCCACCATAATACAGCTTTTGCAGTCATTTTCTACCTGAATCTCTTATAAAGAATTTTCTAAGTCAGATTCAGGTAAATTGAGCACCAAAGAGCTTATTGTGGCCTAAAGACATTGTTTCCTTCACTAAAAGAGCTTTGCAGTCAGTTTCTACCAGAATCTAAAAAGATGTTACAATGTCAGAATCATGTATAAATAGAGCACCAATTGTGACCTAAAAACTTTTTTCCCATCAGTAAAACAGCTTTGCAGTCATTTTCTACCAGAATCTCTTATAAAAACATGTTTCAAGTCAGAATCATGTAAATTGCTTAACCAAAGAGCATCTCGTGACCTAAATGGTTTTTCCTATCACTAAAACAGCTTTGCAGTCATTTTCTACCAGATCTCTTATAAAAACATGTTAAAAGTCAGAATCATGTAAATTCCTTAACCAAAGAGCTTCCAGTGACCTAAATGTTTTTTCCTATCACTAAAACAGCTTTGCAGTCATTTTCTACCAGATCTCTTATAAAAACACGTTAAAAGTCAGAATCATGTAAATTCCTTAACCAAAGACCTTGTGACCTAAAAACGTTTTTCCCATCAGTAAAACAGCTTTGCAGTCATTTTCTACCATAAGCTTTTATGTCTCTATGTCGGAAACATGTGAATTTAGCCCCCAAACAGCTTCCTGTGGCCTGAAAACATTGTTTCCTTCACTTATTGAGCTTCGCAGTCATTTTCTACCAGAATCTCTTATAAAAACATGTTTCAAGTCAGAATCATGTAAATTGCTTAACCAAAGAGCATCTCGTGACCTAAATGTTTTTTCCTATCACTAAAACAGCTTGGCAGTCATTTTCTACCAGAATCTCTTATAAAAACATGTTTCAAGTCAGAATCATGTAAATAGAGCACCAATTGTGACCTAAAAACGTTTTTCCCATCAGTAAAACAGCTTTGCAGTCATTTTCTACCAGAATCTCTTATAAAAACATGTTTCAAGTCAGAATCATGTAAATAGAGCACCAATTGTGACCTAAAAACGTTTTTTCCCATCAGTAAAACAGCGTTGCAGTCATTTTCTACCAGAAGCTGTTATGTTTCTATGTCGGAAACATGTGAATTTAGCCCCCAAACAGCTTCCTGTGGCCTGAAAACATTGTTTCCTTCACTAATTGAGCTTCGCAGTCATTTTCTACCAGAATCTCTTATAAAAACATGTTTCAAGTCAGAATCATGTAAATTGCTTAACCAAAGAGCATCTCGTGACCTAAATGTTTTTTCCAATCACTAAAACAGCTTGGCAGTCATTTTCTACCAGAATCTCTTATAAAAACATGTTTCAAGTCAGAATCATGTAAATAGAGCACCAATTGTGACCTAAAAACGTTTTTCCCATCAGTAAAACAGCTTTGCAGTCATTTTCTACCAGAATCTCTTATAAAAACATGTTTCAAGTCAGAATCATGTAAATTGCTTAACCAAAGAGCTTGTTGTGACCTAAAAACGTTTTTCCCATCAGTAAAACAGTTTTGCAGTCATTTTCTACCAGAAGCTGTTATGTTTCTATGTCGGAAACATGTGAATTTAGCCCCCAAACAGCTTCCTGTGGCCTGAAAACATTGTTTCCTTCACTTATTGAGCTTCGCAGTCATTTTCTACCAGAATCTCTTATAAAAACATGTTTCAAGTCAGAATCATGTAAATAGAGCACCAATTGTGACCTAAAAACGTTTTTCCCATCAGTAAAACAGCGTTGCAGTCATTTTCTACCAGAAGCTGTTATGTTTCTATGTCGGAAACATGTGAATTTAGCCCCCAAACAGCTTCCTGTGGCCTGAAAACATTGTTTCCTTCACTAATTGAGCTTCGCAGTCATTTTCTACCAGAATCTCTTATAAAAACATGTTAAAAGTCAGAATCATGTAAATTCCTTAACCAAAGACCTTGTTGTGACCTAAAAAACGTTTTTTCCCATCAGTAAAACAGCTTTGCAGTCATTTTCTACCAGAAGCTGTTATGTTTCTATGTCAGACAAATGTGAATTTAGCCCCCAAGCAGCTTCCTGTGGCCTGAAAACATTGTTTCCTTCACTTATTGAGCTTCGCAGTCATTTTCTACCAGAATCTTTTATAAAAACATGTTTCAAGTCAGAATCATGTAAATAGAGCACCAATTGTGACCTAAAAACGTTTTTCCCATCATTAAAACAGCGTTGCAGTCATTTTCTACCAGAAGCTGTTATGTTTCTATGTCGGAAACATGTGAATTTAGCCCCCAAACAGCTTCCTGTGGCCTGAAAACATTGTTTCCTTCACTAATTGAGCTTCGCAGTCATTTTCTACCAGAATCTCTTATAAAAACATGTTTCAAGTCAGAATCATGTAAATTGCTTAACCAAAGAGCATCTCGTGACCTAAATGTTTTTTCCTATCACTAAAACAGCTTGGCAGTCATTTTCTACCAGAATCTCTTATAAAAACATGTTTCAAGTCAGAATCATGTAAATAGAGCACCAATTGTGACCTAAAAACGTTTTTCCCATCAGTAACACAGCTTTGCAGTCATTTTCTACCAGAATCTCTTATAAAAACTATTTCAAGTCAGAATCATGTAAATTGCTTAACCAAAGAGCTTCTCGTGACCTAAATGTTTTTTCCTATCACTAAAACAGCTTGGCAGTCATTTTCTACCAGAATCTCTTATAAAAACATGTTTCAAGGCAGAATCATGTAAATAGAGCACCAATTGTGACCTAAAAACGTTTTTCCCATCAGTAAAACAGCTTTGCAGTCATTTTCTACCAGAATCTCTTATAAAAACATGTTTCAAGTCAGAATCATGTAAATTGCTTAACCAAAGAGCTTCTCGTGACCTAAATGTTTTTCCTATCACTAAAACAGCTTTGCAGTCATTTTCTACCAGATCTCTTATAAAAACATGTTAAAAGTCAGAATCATGTAAATTGCTCAACCAAAGACCTTGTTGTGACCTAAAAAACGTTTTTCCCATCAGTAAAACAGCTTTGCAGTCATTTTCTACCAGAAGCTGTTATGTTTCTATGTCGGAAACATGTGAATTTAGCCCCCAAACAAATTCCTGTGGCCTGAAAACATTGTTTCCTTCACTTATTGAGCTTCGCAGTCATTTTCTACCAGATTCTCTTATAAAAACATGTTTCAAGTCAGAATCATGTAAATTGCTTAACCAAAGAGCATCTCGTGACCTAAATGTTTTTCCTATCACTAAAACAGCTTGGCAGTCATTTTCTACCAGAATCTCTTATAAAAACATGTTTCAAGTCAGAATCATGTAAATAGAGCACCAATTGTGACCTAAAAACGTTTTTCCCATCAGTAAAACAGCTTTGCAGTCATTTTCTACCAGAATCTCTTATAAAAACATGTTTCAAGTCAGAATCATTTAAATTGCTTAACCAAAGAGCTTCCAGTGACCTAAATGTTTTTTCCTATCACTAAAACAGATTTGCAGTAATTTTCTACCAGATCTCTTATAAAAACATGTTAAAAGTCAGAATCATGTAAATTGCTTAACCAAAGACCTTGTTGTGACCTAAAAAACGTTTTTCCCATCAGTAAAACAGCTTTGCAGTAATTTTCTACCAGAAGCTGTTATGTTTCTATGTCGGAAACATGTGAATTTAGCCCCCAAACAGCTTCCTGTGGCCTGAAAACATTGTTTCCTTCACTAATTGAGCTTCGCAGTCATTTTCTACCAGAATCTCTTATAAAAACATGTTTCAAGTCAGAATCATGTAAATTGCTTAACCAAAGAGCTTCTCGTGACCTAAATGTTTTTTCCTATCACTAAAACAGCTTTGCAGTCATTTTCTACCAGAATCTCTTATAAAAACATGTTAAAAGTCAGAATCATGTAAATTGCTTAACCAAAGACCTTGTTGTGACCTAAAAACGTTTTCCTATCAGTAAAACAGCTTTGCAGTCATTTTCTACCAGAATCTAAAAAGATGTTACTATGTCAGAATCATGTAAAGAGCACCAATTGTGACCTAAAAAGTCTTTTCCACCATAATACAGCTTTTGCAGTCATTTTCTACCTGAATCTCTTATAAAGAATTTTCTAAGTCAGATTCAGGTAAATTGAGCACCAAAGAGCTTATTGTGGCCTAAAGACATTGTTTCCTTCACTAAAAGAGCTTTGCAGTCAGTTTCTACCAGAATCTAAAAAGATGTTACAATGTCAGAATCATGTATAAGTAGAGCACCAATTGTGACCTAAAAACGTTTTTTCCCATCAGTAAAACAGCTTTGCAGTCATTTCTACCAGAATCTCTTATAAAAACATGTTTCAAGTCAGAATCATGTAAATTGCTTAACCAAAGAGCATCTCGTGACCTAAATGGTTTTTCCTATCACTAAAACAGCTTTGCAGTCATTTTCTACCAGATCTCTTATAAAAACATGTTAAAAGTCAGAATCATGTAAATTCCTTAACCAAAGAGCTTCCAGTGACGTAAATGTTTTTTCCTATCACTAAAACAGCTTTGCAGTCATTTTCTACCAGATCTCTTATAAAAACACGTTAAAAGTCAGAATCATGTAAATTCCTTAACCAAAGACCTTGTTGTGACCTAAAAACGTTTTTTCCCATCAGTAAAACAGCTTTGCAGTCATTTTCTACCAGAATCTCTTATAAAAACATGTTTCAAGTCAGAATCATGTAAATTGCTTAACCAAAGAGCTTCCAGTGACCTAAATGTTTTTTCCTATCACTAAAACAGCTTTGCAGTCATTTTCTACCATAAGCTGTTATGTCTCTATGTCGGAAACATGTGAATTTAGCCCCCAAACAGCTTCCTGTGGCCTGAAAACATTGTTTCCTTCACTTATTGAGCTTCGCAGTCATTTTCTACCAGAATCTCTTATAAAAACATGTTTCAAGTCAGAATCATGTAAATTGCTTAACCAAAGAGCATCTCGTGACCTAAATGTTTTTTCCTATCACTAAAACAGCTTGGCAGTCATTTTCTACCAGAATCTCTTATAAAAACATGTTTCAAGTCAGAATCATGTAAATAGAGCACCAATTGTGACCTAAAAACGTTTTTCCCATCAGTAAAACAGCTTTGCAGTCATTTTCTACCAGAATCTCTTATAAAAACATGTTTCAAGTCAGAATCATGTAAATAGAGCACCAATTGTGACCTAAAAACGTTTTTCCCATCAGTAAAACAGCGTTGCAGTCATTTTCTACCAGAAGCTGTTATGTTTCTATGTCGGAAACATGTGAATTTAGCCCCCAAACAGCTTCCTGTGGCCTGAAAACATTGTTTCCTTCACTAATTGAGCTTCGCAGTCATTTTCTACCAGAATCTCTTATAAAAACATGTTTCAAGTCAGAATCATGTAAATTGCTTAACCAAAGAGCATCTCGTGACCTAAATGTTTTTTCCTATCACTAAAACAGCTTGGCAGTCATTTTCTACCAGAATCTCTTATAAAAACATGTTTCAAGTCAGAATCATGTAAATAGAGCACCAATTGTGACCTAAAAACGTTTTTCCCATCAGTAAAACAGCTTTGCAGTCATTTTCTACCAGAATCTCTTATAAAAACATGTTTCAAGTCAGAATCATGTAAATTGCTTAACAAAGATCATCTCGTGACCTAAATGTTTTTTCCTATCACTAAAACAGCTTTGCAGTCATTTTCTACCAGATCTCTTATAAAAACATGTTAAAAGTCAGAATCATGTAAATTGCATAACCAAAGACCTTGTTGTGACCTAAAAACGTTTTTCCCATCAGTAAAACAGCTTTGCAGTCATTTTCTACCAGAAGCTGTTATGTTTCTATGTCGGAAACATGTGAATTTAGCCCCCAAACAGCTTCCTGTGGCCTGAAAACATTGTTTCCTTCACTTATTGAGCTTCGCAGTCATTTTCTACCAGAATCTCTTATAAAAACATGTTTCAAGTCAGAATCATGTAAATAGAGCACCAATTGTGACCTAAAAACGTTTTTCCCATCAGTAAAACAGCGTTGCAGTCATTTTCTACCAGAAGCTGTTATGTTTCTATGTCGGAAACATGTGAATTTAGCCCCCAAAAAGCTTCCTGTGGCCTGAAAACATTGTTTCCTTCACTAATTGAGCTTCGCAGTCATTTTCTACCAGAATCTCTTATAAAAACATGTTTCAAGTCAGAATCATGTAAATTGCTTAACCAAAGAGCTTCTCGTGACCTAAATGTTTTTTCCTATCACTAAAACAGCTTTGCAGTCATTTTCTACCAGAATCTCTTATAAAAACATGTTAAAAGTCAGAATCATGTAAATTGCTTAACCAAAGACCTTGTTGTGACCTAAAAACGTTTTTCCCATCAGTAAAACAGCTTTGCAGTCATTTTCTACCAGAATCTAAAAAGATGTTACTATGTCAGAATCATGTAAAGAGCACCAATTGTGACCTAAAAAGTCTTTTCCACCATAATACAGCTTTTGCAGTCATTTTCTACCTGAATCTCTTATAAAGAATTTTCTAAGTCAGATTCAGGTAAATTGAGCACCAAAGAGCTTATTGTGGCCTAAAGACATTGTTTCCTTCACTAAAAGAGCTTTGCAGTCAGTTTCTACCAGAATCTAAAAAGATGTTACAATGTCAGAATCATGTATAAATAGAGCACCAATTGTGACCTAAAAACGTTTTTCCCATCAGTATAACAGCTTTGCAGTCATTTTCTACCAGAATCTCTTATAAAAACATGTTTCAAGTCAGAATCATGTAAATTGCTTAACCAAAGAGCTTCTCGTGACCTAAATGTTTTTTTCCTATCACTAAAACAGCTTTGCAGTCATTTTCTACCAGATCTCTTATAAAAACATGTTAAAAGTCAGAATCATGTAAATTCCTTAACCAAAGACCTTGTTGTGACCTAAAAACGTTTTTCCCATCAGTAAAACAGTTTTGCAGTCATTTTCTACCAGAAGCTGTTATGTTTCTATGTCGGAAACATGTGAATTTAGCCCCCAAACAGCTTCCTGTGGCCTGAAAACATTGTTTCCTTCACTAATTGAGCTTCGCAGTCATTTTCTACCAGATTCTCTTATAAAAACATGTTTCAAGTCAGAATCATGTAAATTGCTTAACCAAAGAGCATCTCGTGACCTAAATGTTTTTTCCTATCACTAAAACAGCTTGGCAGTCATTTTCTACCAGAATCTCTTATAAAAACATGTTTCAAGTCAGAATCATGTAAATAGAGCACCAATTGTGACCTAAAAACGTTTTTCCCATCAGTAAAACAGCTTTGCAGTCATTTTCTACCAGAATCTCTTATAAAAACATGTTTCAAGTCAGAATCATGTAAATTGCTTAACAAAGATCATCTCGTGACCTAAATGTTTTTTCCTATCACTAAAACAGCTTTGCAGTCATTTTCTACCAGATCTCTTATAAAAACATGTTAAAAGTCAGAATCATGTAAATTGCATAACCAAAGACCTTGTTGTGACCTAAAAACGTTTTTCCCATCAGTAAAACAGCTTTGCAGTCATTTTCTACCAGAAGCTGTTATGTTTCTATGTCGGAAACATGTGAATTTAGCCCCCAAACAGCTTCCTGTGGCCTGAAAACATTGTTTCCTTCACTTATTGAGCTTCGCAGTCATTTTCTACCAGAATCTCTTATAAAAACATGTTTCAAGTCAGAATCATGTAAATAGAGCACCAATTGTGACCTAAAAACGTTTTTCCCATCAGTAAAACAGCGTTGCAGTCATTTTCTACCAGAAGCTGTTATGTTTCTATGTCGGAAACATGTGAATTTAGCCCCCAAACAGCTTCCTGTGGCCTGAAAATATTGTTTCCTTCACTAATTGAGCTTCGCAGTCATTTTCTACCAGAATCTCTTATAAAAACATGTTTCAAGTCAGAATCATGTAAATTGCTTAACCAAAGAGCATCTCGTGACCTAAATGTTTTTTCCTATCACTAAAACAGCTTGGCAGTCATTTTCTACCAGAATCTCTTATAAAAACATGTTTCAAGGCAGAATCATGTAAATAGAGCACCAATTGTGACCTAAAAACGTTTTTCCCATCAGTAAAACAGCTTTGCAGTCATTTTCTACCAGAATCTCTTATAAAAACATGTTTCAAGTCAGAATCATGTAAATTGCTTAACCAAAGAGCTTCTCGTGACCTAAATGTTTTTTCCTATCACTAAAACAGCTTTGCAGTCATTTTCTACCAGATCTCTTATAAAAACATGTTAAAAGTCAGAATCATGTAAATTCCTTAACCAAAGACCTTGTTGTGACCTAAAAACGTTTTTTCCCATCAGTAAAACAGTTTTGCAGTCATTGTCTACCAGAAGCTGTTATGTTTCTATGTCGGAAACATGTGAATTTAGCCCCCAAACAGCTTCCTGTGGCCTGAAAACATTGTTTCCTTCACTAATTGAGCTTCGCAGTCATTTTCTACCAGATTCTCTTATAAAAACATGTTTCAAGTCAGAATCATGTAAATTGCTTAACCAAAGAGCATCTCGTGACCTAAATGTTTTTCCTATCACTAAAACAGCTTGGCAGTCATTTTCTACCAGAATCTCTTATAAAAACATGTTTCAAGTCAGAATCATGTAAATAGAGCACCAATTGTGACCTAAAAACGTTTTTCCCATCAGTAAAACAGCTTTGCAGTCATTTTCTACCAGAATCTCCTATAAAAACATGTTTCAAGTCAGAATCATGTAAATTGCTTAACCAAAGAGCTTCCAGTGACCTAAATGTTTTTTCCTATCACTAAAACAGATTTGCAGTCATTTTCTACCAGATCTCTTATAAAAACATGTTAAAAGTCAGAATCATGTAAATTCCTTAACCAAAGACCTTGTTGTGACCTAAAAACGTTTTTCCCATCAGTAAAACAGCTTTGCAGTAATTTTCTACCAGAAGCTGTTATGTTTCTATGTCGGAAACATGTGAATTTAGCCCCCAAACAGCTTCCTGTGGCCTGAAAACATTGTTTCCTTCACTTATTGAGCTTCGCAGTCATTTTCTACCAGAATCTCTTATAAAAACATGTTTCAAGTCAGAATCATGTAAATAGAGCACCAATTGTGACCTAAAAACGTTTTTCCCATCAGTAAAACAGCGTTGCAGTCATTTTCTACCAGAAGCTGTTATGTTTCTATGTCGGAAACATGTGAATTTAGCCCCCAAAAGCTTCCTGTGGCCTGAAAACATTGTTTCCTTCACTAATTGAGCTTCGCAGTCATTTTCTACCAGAATCTCTTATAAAAACATGTTTCAAGTCAGAATCATGTAAATTGCTTAACCAAAGAGCTTCTCGTGACCTAAATGTTTTTTCCTATCACTAAAACAGCTTTGCAGTCATTTTCTACCAGAATCTCTTATAAAAACATGTTAAAAGTCAGAATCATGTAAATTGCTTAACCAAAGACCTTGTTGTGACCTAAAAACGTTTTTCCCATCAGTAAAACAGCTTTGCAGTCATTTTCTACCAGAATCTAAAAAGATGTTACTATGTCAGAATCATGTAAAGAGCACCAATTGTGACCTAAAAAGTCTTTTCCACCATAATACAGCTTTTGCAGTCATTTTCTACCTGAATCTCTTATAAAGAATTTTCTAAGTCAGATTCAGGTAAATTGAGCACCAAAGAGCTTATTGTGGCCTAAAGACATTGTTTCCTTCACTAAAAGAGCTTTGCAGTCAGTTTCTACCAGAATCTAAAAAGATGTTACAATGTCAGAATCATGTATAAATAGAGCACCAATTGTGACCTAAAAACGTTTTTCCCATCAGTATAACAGCTTTGCAGTCATTTTCTACCAGAATCTCTTATAAAAACATGTTTCAAGTCAGAATCATGTAAATTGCTTAACCAAAGAGCTTCTCGTGACCTAAATGTTTTTTTCCTATCACTAAAACAGCTTTGCAGTCATTTTCTACCAGATCTCTTATAAAAACATGTTAAAAGTCAGAATCATGTAAATTCCTTAACCAAAGACCTTGTTGTGACCTAAAAACGTTTTTCCCATCAGTAAAACAGTTTTGCAGTCATTTTCTACCAGAAGCTGTTATGTTTCTATGTCGGAAACATGTGAATTTAGCCCCCAAACAGCTTCCTGTGGCCTGAAAACATTGTTTCCTTCACTAATTGAGCTTCGCAGTCATTTTCTACCAGATTCTCTTATAAAAACATGTTTCAAGTCAGAATCATGTAAATTGCTTAACCAAAGAGCATCTCGTGACCTAAATGTTTTTTCCTATCACTAAAACAGCTTGGCAGTCATTTTCTACCAGAATCTCTTATAAAAACATGTTTCAAGTCAGAATCATGTAAATAGAGCACCAATTGTGACCTAAAAACGTTTTTCCCATCAGTAAAACAGCTTTGCAGTCATTTTCTACCAGAATCTCTTATAAAAACATGTTTCAAGTCAGAATCATGTAAATTGCTTAACAAAGATCATCTCGTGACCTAAATGTTTTTTCCTATCACTAAAACAGCTTTGCAGTCATTTTCTACCAGATCTCTTATAAAAACATGTTAAAAGTCAGAATCATGTAAATTGCATAACCAAAGACCTTGTTGTGACCTAAAAACGTTTTTTCCCATCAGTAAAACAGCTTTGCAGTCATTTTCTACCAGAAGCTGTTATGTTTCTATGTCGGAAACATGTGAATTTAGCCCCCAAACAGCTTCCTGTGGCCTGAAAACATTGTTTCCTTCACTTATTGAGCTTCGCAGTCATTTTCTACCAGAATCTCTTATAAAAACATGTTTCAAGTCAGAATCATGTAAATAGAGCACCAATTGTGACCTAAAAACGTTTTTCCCATCAGTAAAACAGCGTTGCAGTCATTTTCTACCAGAAGCTGTTATGTTTCTATGTCTGAAACATGTGAATTTAGCCCCCAAACAGCTTCCTGTGACCTGAAAACATTGTTTCCTTCACTAATTGAGCTTTGCAGTCATTTTCTACCAGATCTCTTATAAAAACATGTTAAAAGTCAGAATCATGTAAATTGCATAACCAAAGAGCATCTCGTGACCTAAATGTTTTTCCTATCACTAAAACAGCTTGGCAGTCATTTTCTACCAGAATCTCTTATAAAAACATGTTTCAAGGCAGAATCATGTAAATAGAGCACCAATTGTGACCTAAAAACGTTTTTCCCATCAGTAAAACAGCTTTGCAGTCATTTTCTACCAGAATCTCTTATAAAAACATGTTTCAAGTCAGAATCATGTAAATTGCTTAACCAAAGAGCTTCTCGTGACCTAAATGTTTTTTCCTATCACTAAAACAGCTTTGCAGTCATTTTCTACCAGATCTCTTATAAAACATGTTAAAAGTCAGAATCATGTAAATTCCTTAACCAAAGACCTTGTTGTGACCTAAAAACGTTTTTCCCATCAGTAAAACAGTTTTGCAGTCATTGTCTACCAGAAGCTGTTATGTTTCTATGTCGGAAACATGTGAATTTAGCCCCCAAACAGCTTCCTGTGGCCTGAAAACATTGTTTCCTTCACTAATTGAGCTTCGCAGTCATTTTCTACCAGATTCTCTTATAAAAACATGTTTCAAGTCAGAATCATGTAAATTGCTTAACCAAAGAGCATCTCGTGACCTAAATGTTTTTTCCTATCACTAAAACAGCTTGGCAGTCATTTTCTACCAGAATCTCTTATAAAAACATGTTTCAAGTCAGAATCATGTAAATAGAGCACCAATTGTGACCTAAAAACGTTTTTCCCATCAGTAAAACAGCTTTGCAGTCATTTTCTACCAGAATCTCCTATAAAAACATGTTTCAAGTCAGAATCATGTAAATTGCTTAACCAAAGAGCTTCCAGTGACCTAAATGTTTTTTCCTATCACTAAAACAGATTTGCAGTCATTTTCTACCAGATCTCTTATAAAAACATGTTAAAAGTCAGAATCATGTAAATTCCTTAACCAAAGACCTTGTTGTGACCTAAAAACGTTTTTCCCATCAGTAAAACAGCTTTGCAGTAATTTTCTACCAGAAGCTGTTATGTTTCTATGTCGGAAACATGTGAATTTAGCCCCCAAACAGCTTCCTGTGGCCTGAAAACATTGTTTCCTTCACTAATTGAGCTTCGCAGTCATTTTCTACCAGAATCTCTTATAAAAACATGTTTCAAGTCAGAATCATGTAAATTGCTTAACCAAAGAGCTTCTCGTGACCTAAATGTTTTTTCCTATCACTAAAACAGCTTTGCAGTCATTTTCTACCAGAATCTCTTATAAAAACATGTTAAAAGTCAGAATCATGTAAATTGCTTAACCAAAGACCTTGTTGTGACCTAAAAACGTTTTTCCCATCAGTAAAACAGCTTTGCAGTCATTTTCTACCAGAATCTAAAAAGATGTTACTATGTCAGAATCATGTAAAGAGCACCAATTGTGACCTAAAAAGTCTTTTCCACCATAATACAGCTTTTGCAGTCATTTTCTACCTGAATCTCTTATAAAGAATTTTCTAAGTCAGATTCAGGTAAATTGAGCACCAAAGAGCTTATTGTGGCCTAAAGACATTGTTTCCTTCACTAAAAGAGCTTTGCAGTCAGTTTCTACCAGAATCTAAAAAGATGTTACAATGTCAGAATCATGTATAAATAGAGCACCAATTGTGACCTAAAAACGTTTTTCCCATCAGTAAAACAGCTTTGCAGTCATTTTCTACCAGAATCTCTTATAAAAACATGTTTCAAGTCAGAATCATGTAAATTGCTTAACCAAAGAGCTTCTCGTGACCTAAATGTTTTTTCCTATCACTAAAACAGCTTTGCAGTCATTTTCTACCAGAATCTCTTATAAAAACATGTTAAAAGTCAGAATCATGTAAATTGCTTAACCAAAGACCTTGTTGTGACCTAAAAACGTTTTTCCCATCAGTAAAACAGCTTTGCAGTCATTTTCTACCAGAATCTAAAAAGATGTTACTATGTCAGAATCATGTAAAGAGCACCAATTGTGACCTAAAAAGTCTTTTCCACCACTAATACAGCTTTTGCAGTCATTTTCTACCTGAATCTCTTATAAAGAATTTTCTAAGTCAGATTCAGGTAAATTGAGCACCAAAGAGCTTATTGTGGCCTAAAGACATTGTTTCCTTCACTGAAAGAGCTTTGCAGTCAGTTTCTACCAGAATCTAAAAAGATGTTACAATGTCAGAATCATGTATAAATAGAGCACCGATTGTGACCTAAAAACGTTTTTCCCATCAGTAAAACAGCGTTGCAGTCATTTTCTACCAGAAGCTGTTATGTTTCTATGTCGGAAACATGTGAATTTAGCCCCCAAACAGCTTCCTGTGGCCTGAAAACATTGTTTCCTTCACTAATTGAGCTTCGCAGTCATTTTCTACCAGAATCTCTTATAAAAACATGTTTCAAGTCAGAATCATGTAAATTGCTTAACCAAAGAGCTTCTCGTGACCTAAATGTTTTTTCCTATCACTAAAACAGCTTTGCAGTCATTTTCTACCAGAATCTCTTATAAAAACATGTTAAAAGTCAGAATCATGTAAATTGCTTAACCAAAGACCTTGTTGTGACCTAAAAACGTTTTTCCCATCAGTAAAACAGCTTTGCAGTCATTTTCTACCAGAATCTAAAAAGATGTTACTATGTCAGAATCATGTAAAGAGCACCAATTGTGACCTAAAAAGTCTTTTCCACCATAATACAGCTTTTGCAGTCATTTTCTACCTGAATCTCTTATAAAGAATTTTCTAAGTCAGATTCAGGTAAATTGAGCACCAAAGAGCTTATTGTGGCCTAAAGACATTGTTTCCTTCACTAAAAGAGCTTTGCNGTGGCCTGAAAACATTGTTTCCTTCACTTATTGAGCTTCGCAGTCATTTTCTACCAGAATCTCTTATAAAAACATGTTTCAAGTCAGAATAATGTAAATAGAGCACCAATTGTGACCTAAAAACGTTTTTCCCATCATTAAAACAGCGTTGCAGTCATTTTCTACCAGAAGCTGTTATGTTTCTATGTCGGAAACATGTGAATTTAGCCCCCAAACAGCTTCCTGTGGCCTGAAAACATTGTTTCCTTCACTAATTGAGCTTCGCAGTCATTTTCTACCAGAATCTCTTATAAAAACATGTTTCAAGTCAGAATCATGTAAATTGCTTAACCAACGAGCATCTCGTGACCTAAATGTTTTTTCCTATCACTAAAACAGCTTGGCAGTCATTTTCTACCAGAATCTCTTATAAAAACATGTTTCAAGTCAGAATCATGTAAATAGAGCACCAATTGTGACCTAAAAACGTTTTTCCCATCAGTAAAACAGCTTTGCAGTCATTTTCTACCAGAATCTGAAGGAAACAATGTTTTCAGGCCACAGGAAGCTGTTTGGTTAAGCAATTTACATGATTCTGACTTGAAACATGTTTTTATAAGTAAAAACATGTTTCAAGTCAGAATCATGTAAATTGCTTAACCAAACAGCTTCCTGTGGCCTGAAAACATTGTTTCCTTCACTAATTGAGCTTCGCAGTCATTTTCTACCAGATCTCTTATAAAAACATGTTAAAAGTCAGAATCATGTAAATTCCTTAACCAAAGACCTTGTTGTGACCTAAAAACGTTTTTCCCATCAGTAAAACAGCTTTGCAGTCATTTTCTACCAGAAGCTGTTATGTTTCTATGTCGGAAACATGTGAATTTAGACTCCAAACAGCTTCCTGTGGCCTGAAAACATTGTTTCTTTTACTAATTGAGCTTTGCAGTCATTTTCTACCAGAATCTAAAAAGATGTTACAATGTCAGAATCATGTATAAATAGAGCACCAATTGTGACCTAAAAACGTTTTTCCCATCAGTAAAACAGCTTTGCAGTCATTTTCTACCAGAATCTCTTATAAAAACATGTTTCAAGTCAGAATCATGTAAATTGCTTAACCAAAGAGCTTCTCGTGACCTAAATGTTTTTTCCTATCACTAAAACAGCTTTGCAGTCATTTTCTACCAGAATCTCTTATAAAAACATGTTAAAAGTCAGAATCATGTAAATTGCTTAACCAAAGACCTTGTTGTGACCTAAAAACGTTTTTCCCATCAGTAAAACAGCTTTGCAGTCATTTTCTACCAGAATCTAAAAAGATGTTACTATGTCAGAATCATGTAAAGAGCACCAATTGTGACCTAAAAAGTCTTTTCCACCACTAATACAGCTTTTGCAGTCATTTTCTACCTGAATCTCTTATAAAGAATTTTCTAAGTCAGATTCAGGTAAATTGAGCACCAAAGAGCTTATTGTGGCCTAAAGACATTGTTTCCTTCACTGAAAGAGCTTTGCAGTCAGTTTCTACCAGAATCTAAAAAGATGTTACAATGTCAGAATCATGTATAAATAGAGCACCGATTGTGACCTAAAAACGTTTTTCCCATCAGTAAAACAGCTTTGCAGTCATTTTCTACCAGAATCTCTTATAAAAACATGTTAAAAGTCAGAATCATGTAAATTGCTCAACCAAAGAGCTTCTCGTGACCTAAATGTTTTTTCCTATCACTAAAACAGCGTCGCAGTCATTTTCTACCAGAATCTCTTATAAAAACATGTTTCAAGTCAGAATCATGTAAATTGCTTAACCAAAGAGCTTCCAGTGACGTAAATGTTTTTTCCTATCACTAAAACAGCTTTGCAGTCATTTTCTACCAGATCTCTTTTAAAAACATGTTAAAAGTCAGAATCATGTAACTTCCTTAACCAAAGACCTTGTTGTGACCTAAAAACATTTTTCCCATCAGTAAAACAGCTTTGCAGTCATTTTCTACCAGAATCTCTTATAAAAACATGTTTCAAGTCAGAATCATGTAAATTCCTTAACCAAAGACCTTGTTGTGACCTAAAATCGTTTTTCCCATCTGTAAAACAGCTTTGCAGTCATTTTCTACCAGAAGCTGTTATTTCTCTATGTCGGAAACATGTGAATTTAGCCCCCAAACAGCTTCCTGTGGCCTGAAAACATTGTTTCCTTCACTTATTGAGCTTCGCAGTCATTTTCTACCAGAATCTCTTATAAAAACATGTTTCAATTCAGAATCATGTAAATAGAGCACCAATTGTGACCTAAAAACGTTTTTCCCATCAGTAAAACAGCTTTGCAGTCATTTTCTACCAGAATCTCTTATAAAAACATGTTTCAAGACAGAATCATGTAAATTGCTTAACCAAAGAGCTTCTCGTGACCTAAATGTTTTTTCCTATCGCTAAAACAGCTTTGCAGTCATTTTCTACCAGAATCTCTTATAAAAACATGTTAAAAGTCAGAATCATGTAAATTGCTTAACCAAAGACCTTGTTGTGACCTAAAAACGTTTTTCCCATCAGTAAAACAGCTTTGCAGTCATTTTCTACCAGAATCTAAAAAGATGTTACTATGTCAGAATCATGTAAAGAGCACCAATTGTGACCTAAAAAGTCTTTTCCACCACTAATACAGCTTTTGCAGTCATTTTCTACCAGAAGCTGTTATGTTTCTATGTCGGAAACATGTGAATTTAGCCTCCAAACAACTTCCTGTGGCCTGAAAACATTGTTTCCTTTACTAATTGAGCTTTGCAGTCATTTTCTACCAGAATCTCTTATAAAAACATGTTTCAAGTCAGAATCATGTAAATTGCTTAACCAAAGAGCTTTCAGTGACCTAAATGTTTTTTCCTATCACTAAAATAGCTTTGCAGTCATTTTCTACCAGATCTCCTATAAAAACATGTTAAAAGTCAGAATCATGTAAATTCCTTAACCAAAGACCTTGTTGTGACCTAAAAACGTTTTTCCCATCAGTAAAACAGCTTTGCAGTCATTTTCTACCAGAATCTCTTATAAAAACATGTTTCAAGTCAGAATCATGTAAATTGCTTAACCAAAGAGCTTCCAGTGACCTAAATGTTTTTTCCTATCACTAAAACAGCTTTGCAGTCATTTTCTACCAGATCTCTTATAAAGACATGTTAAAAGTCTGAATCATGTAAATTCCTTAACCAAAGACCTTGTTGTGACCTAAAAACGTTTTTCCCATCAGTAAAACAACTTTGCAGTCATTTTCTACCAGAAGCTGTTATGTCTCTATGTCGGAAACATGTGAATTTAGCCCCCAAACAGCTTCCTGTGGCCTGAAAACATTGTTTCCTTCACTTATTGAGCTTCGCAGTCATTTTCTACCAGAATCTATTATAAAAACTTGTTTCAAGTCAGAATCATGTAAATAGAGCACCAATTGTGACCTAAAAACGTTTTTCCCATCAGTAAAACAGCTTTGCAGTCATTTTCTACCAGAATCTCTTATAAAAACATGTTTCAAGTCAGAATCATGTAAATTCCTTAACCAAAGACCTTGTTGTGACCTAAAATCGTTTTTCCCATCTGTAAAACAGCTTTGCAGTCATTTTCTACCAGAAGCTGTTATTTCTCTATGTCGGAAACATGTGAATTTAGCCCCCAAACAGCTTCCTGTGGCCTGAAAACATTGTTTCCTTCACTTATTGAGCTTCGCAGTCATTTTCTACCAGAATCTCTTATAAAAACATGTTTCAATTCAGAATCATGTAAATAGAGCACCAATTGTGACCTAAAAACGTTTTTCCCATCAGTAAAACAGCTTTGCAGTCATTTTCTACCAGAATCTCTTATAAAAACATGTTTCAAGACAGAATCATGTAAATTGCTTAACCAAAGAGCTTCTCGTGACCTAAATGTTTTTTCCTATCGCTAAAACAGCTTTGCAGTCATTTTCTACCAGAATCTCTTATAAAAACATGTTAAAAGTCAGAATCATGTAAATTGCTTAACCAAAGACCTTGTTGTGACCTAAAAACGTTTTTCCCATCAGTAAAACAGCTTTGCAGTCATTTTCTACCAGAATCTAAAAAGATGTTACTATGTCAGAATCATGTAAAGAGCACCAATTGTGACCTAAAAAGTCTTTTCCACCACTAATACAGCTTTTGCAGTCATTTTCTACCTGAATCTCTTATAAAGAATTTTCTAAGTCAGATTCAGGTAAATTGAGCACCAAAGAGCTTATTGTGGCCTAAAGACATTGTTTCCTTCACTGAAAGAGCTTTGCAGTCAGTTTCTACCAGAATCTAAAAAGATGTTACAATGTCAGAATCATGTATAAATAGAACACCAATTGTGACCTAAAAACGTTTTTCCCATCAGTAAAACAGCTTTGCAGTCATTTTCTACCAGAAGCTGTTATGTTTCTATGTCGGAAACATGTGAATTTAGCCTCCAAACAACTTCCTGTGGCCTGAAAACATTGTTTCCTTTACTAATTGAGCTTTGCAGTCATTTTCTACCAGAATCTCTTATAAAAACATGTTTCAAGTCAGAATCATGTAAATTGCTTAACCAAAGAGCTTTCAGTGACCTAAATGTTTTTTCCTATCACTAAAATAGCTTTGCAGTCATTTTCTACCAGATCTCTTATAAAAACATGTTAAAAGTCAGAATCATGTAAATTCCTTAACCAAAGACCTTGTTGTGACCTAAAAACGTTTTTCCCATCAGTAAAACAGCTTTGCAGTCATTTTCTACCAGAATCTCTTATAAAAACATGTTTCAAGTCAGAATCATGTAAATTGCTTAACCAAAGAGCTTCCAGTGACCTAAATGTTTTTTCCTATCACTAAAACAGCTTTGCAGTCATTTTCTACCAGATCTCTTATAAAGACATGTTAAAAGTCTGAATCATGTAAATTCCTTAACCAAAGACCTTGTTGTGACCTAAAAACGTTTTTCCCATCAGTAAAACAACTTTGCAGTCATTTTCTACCAGAAGCTGTTATGTCTCTATGTCGGAAACATGTGAATTTAGCCCCCAAACAGCTTCCTGTGGCCTGAAAACATTGTTTCCTTCACTTATTGAGCTTCGCAGTCATTTTCTACCAGAATCTATTATAAAAACTTGTTTCAAGTCAGAATCATGTAAATAGAGCACCAATTGTGACCTAAAAACGTTTTTCCCATCAGTAAAACAGCTTTGCAGTCATTTTCTACCAGAATCTAAAAAGATGTTACAATGTCAGAATCATGTATAAATAGAGCACCAATTGTGACCTAAAAACGTTTTTCCCATCAGTAAAACAGCTTTGCAGTCATTTTCTACCAGAATCTCTTATAAAAACATGTTTCAAGACAGAATCATGTAAATTGCTTAACCAAAGAGCTTCTCGTGACCTAAATGTTTTTTCCTATCACTAAAACAGCTTTGCAGTCATTTTCTACCAGAATCTCTTATAAAAACATGTTAAAAGTCAGAATCATGTAAATTGCTTAACCAAAGACCTTTTTGTGACCTAAAAACGTTTTTCCCATCAGTAAAACAGCTTTGCAGTCATTTTCTACCAGAATCTAAAAAGATGTTACTATGTCAGAATCATGTAAAGAGCACCAATTGTGACCTAAAAAGTCTTTTCCACCACTAATACAGCTTTTGCAGTCATTTTCTATCTGAATCTCTTATAAAGAATTTTCTAAGTCAGATTCAGGTAAATTGAGCACCAAACAGCTTATTGTGGCCTAAAGACATTGTTTCCTTCACTGAAAGAGCTTTGCAGTCAGTTTCTACCAGAATCTAAAAAGATGTTACAATGTCAGAATCATGTATAAATAGAGCACCGATTGTGACCTAAAAACGTTTTTCCCATCAGTAAAACAGCTTTGCAGTCATTTTCTACCAGAATCTCTTATAAAAACATGTTTCAAGTCAGAATCATGTAAATTGCTTAACCAAAGAGCATCTCGTGACCTAAATTTTTATTCCTATCACTAAAACAGCGTCGCAGTCATTTTCTACCAGAATCTCTTATAAAAACATGTTTCAAGTCAGAATCATGTAAATTGCTTAACCAAAGATCTTCCAGTGACGTAAATGTTTTTTCCTATCACTAAAACAGCTTTGCAGTCATTTTCTACCAGATCTCTTGTAAAAACATGTTAAAAGTCAGAATCATGTAAATTCCTTAACCAAAGACCTTGTTGTGACCTAAAAACGTTTTTCCCATCATTAAAACAGCTTTGCAGTCATTTTCTACCAGAATCTCTTATAAAAACATGTTTCAAGTCAGAATCATGTAAATTGCTTAACCAAAGAGCATCTCGTGACCTAAATTTTTTTTCCTATCACTAAAACAGCGTCGCAGTCATTTTCTACCAGAATCTCTTATAAAAACATGTTTCAAGTCAGAATCATGTAAATTGCTTAACCAAAGAGCTTCCAGTGACCTAAATGTTTTTTCCTATCACTAAAACAGCTTTGCATTCATTTTCTACCAGATCTCTTATAAAGGCATGTTAAAAGTCAGAATCATGTAAATTCCTTAACCAAAGACCTTGTTGTGACCTAAAAACGTTTTTCCCATCAGTAAAACAGCTTTGCAGTCATTTTCTACCAGAAGCTGTTATGTTTCTATGTCGGAAACATGTGAATTTAGACTCCAAACAGCTTCCTGTGGCCTGAAAACATTGTTTCCTTTACTAATTGAGCTTTGCAGTCATTTTCTACCAGAATCTAAAAAGATGTTACTATGTCAGAATCATGTAAAGAGCACCAATTGTGACCTAAAAAGTCTTTTCCACCATTAATACAGCTTTTGCAGTCATTTTCTACCTGAATCTCTTATAAAGAATTTTCTAAGTCAGATTCAGGTAAATTGAGCACCAAAGAGCTTATTGTGGCCTAAAGACATTGTTTCCTTCACTGAAAGAGCTTTGCAGTCAGTTTCTACCAGAATCTAAAAAGATGTTACAATGTCAGAATCATGTATAAATAGAGCACCGATTGTGACCTAAAAACGTTTTTCCCATCAGTAAAACAGCTTTGCAGTCATTTTCTACCAGAATCTCTTATAAAAACATGTTAAAAGTCAGAATCATGTAAATTGCTTAACCAAAGAGCTTCCAGTGACGTAAATGTTTTTTCCTATCACTAAAACAGCTTTGCAGTCATTTTCTACCAGATCTCTTGTAAAAACATGTTAAAAGTCAGAATCATGTAACTTCCTTAACCAAAGACCTTGTTGTGACCTAAAAACATTTTTCCCATCAGTAAAACAGCTTTGCAGTCATTTTCTACCAGAATCTCTTATAAAAACATGTTTCAAGTCAGAATCATGTAAATTCCTTAACCAAAGACCTTGTTGTGACCTAAAATCGTTTTTCCCATCTGTAAAACAGCTTTGCAGTCATTTTCTACCAGAAGCTGTTATTTCTCTATGTCGGAAACATGTGAATTTAGCCCCCAAACAGCTTCCTGTGGCCTGAAAACATTGTTTCCTTCACTTATTGAGCTTCGCAGTCATTTTCTACCAGAATCTCTTATAAAAACATGTTTCAATTCAGAATCATGTAAATAGAGCACCAATTGTGACCTAAAAACGTTTTTCCCATCAGTAAAACAGCTTTGCAGTCATTTTCTACCAGAATCTCTTATAAAAACATGTTTCAAGACAGAATCATGTAAATTGCTTAACCAAAGAGCTTCTCGTGACCTAAATGTTTTTTCCTATCGCTAAAACAGCTTTGCAGTCATTTTCTACCAGAATCTCTTATAAAAACATGTTAAAAGTCAGAATCATGTAAATTGCTTAACCAAAGACCTTGTTGTGACCTAAAAACGTTTTTCCCATCAGTAAAACAGCTTTGCAGTCATTTTCTACCAGAATCTAAAAAGATGTTACTATGTCAGAATCATGTAAAGAGCACCAATTGTGACCTAAAAAGTCTTTTCCACCACTAATACAGCTTTTGCAGTCATTTTCTACCTGAATCTCTTATAAAGAATTTTCTAAGTCAGATTCAGGTAAATTGAGCACCAAAGAGCTTATTTTGGCCTAAAGACATTGTTTCCTTCACTGAAAGAGCTTTGCAGTCAGTTTCTACCAGAATCTAAAAAGATGTTACAATGTCAGAATCATGTATAAATAGAACACCAATTGTGACCTAAAAACGTTTTTCCCATCAGTAAAACAGCTTTGCAGTCATTTTCTACCAGAAGCTGTTATGTTTCTATGTCGGAAACATGTGAATTTAGCCTCCAAACAACTTCCTGTGGCCTGAAAACATTGTTTCCTTTACTAATTGAGCTTTGCAGTCATTTTCTACCAGAATCTCTTATAAAAACATGTTTCAAGTCAGAATCATGTAAATTGCTTAACCAAAGAGCTTTCAGTGACCTAAATGTTTTTTCCTATCACTAAAATAGCTTTGCAGTCATTTTCTACCAGATCTCTTATAAAAACATGTTAAAAGTCAGAATCATGTAAATTCCTTAACCAAAGACCTTGTTGTGACCTAAAAACGTTTTTCCCATCAGTAAAACAGCTTTGCAGTCATTTTCTACCAGAATCTCTTATAAAAACATGTTTCAAGTCAGAATCATGTAAATTGCTTAACCAAAGAGCTTCCAGTGACCTAAATGTTTTTTCCTATCACTAAAACAGCTTTGCAGTCATTTTCTACCAGATCTCTTATAAAGACATGTTAAAAGTCTGAATCATGTAAATTCCTTAACCAAAGACCTTGTTGTGACCTAAAAACGTTTTTCCCATCAGTAAAACAACTTTGCAGTCATTTTCTACCAGAAGCTGTTATGTCTATATGTCGGAAACATGTGAATTTAGCCCCCAAACAGCTTCCTGTGGCCTGAAAACATTGTTTCCTTCACTTATTGAGCTTCGCAGTCATTTTCTACCAGAATCTAAAAAGATGTTACTATGTCAGAATCATGTAAAGAGCACCAATTGTGACCTAAAAAGTCTTTTCCACCATTAATACAGCTTTTGCAGTCATTTTCTACCTGAATCTCTTATAAAGAATTTTCTAAGTCAGATTCAGGTAAATTGAGCACCAAAGAGCTTATTGTGGCCTAAAGACATTGTTTCCTTCACTGAAAGAGCTTTGCAGTCAGTTTCTACCAGAATCTAAAAAGATGTTACAATGTCAGAATCATGTATAAATAGAGCACCGATTGTGACCTAAAAACGTTTTTCCCATCAGTAAAACAGCTTTGCAGTCATTTTCTACCAGAATCTCTTATAAAAACATGTTAAAAGTCAGAATCATGTAAATTGCTTAACCAAAGAGCTTCCAGTGACGTAAATGTTTTTTCCTATCACTAAAACAGCTTTGCAGTCATTTTCTACCAGATCTCTTGTAAAAACATGTTAAAAGTCAGAATCATGTAACTTCCTTAACCAAAGACCTTGTTGTGACCTAAAATCGTTTTTCCCATCTGTAAAACAGCTTTGCAGTCATTTTCTACCAGAAGCTGTTATTTCTCTATGTCGGAAACATGTGAATTTAGCCCCCAAACAGCTTCCTGTGGCCTGAAAACATTGTTTCCTTCAGTTATTGAGCTTCGCAGTCATTTTCTACCAGAATCTCTTATAAAAACATGTTTCAATTCAGAATCATGTAAATAGAGCACCAATTGTGACCTAAAAACGTTTTTCCCATCAGTAAAACAGCTTTGCAGTCATTTTCTACCAGAATCTCTTATAAAAACATGTTTCAAGACAGAATCATGTAAATTGCTTAACCAAAGAGCTTCTCGTGACCTAAATGTTTTTTCCTATCGCTAAAACAGCTTTGCAGTCATTTTCTACCAGAATCTCTTATAAAAACATGTTAAAAGTCAGAATCATGTAAATTGCTTAACCAAAGACCTTGTTGTGACCTAAAAACGTTTTTCCCATCAGTAAAACAGCTTTGCAGTCATTTTCTACCAGAATCTAAAAAGATGTTACTATGTCAAAATCATGTAAAGAGCACCAATTGTGACCTAAAAAGTCTTTTCCACCACTAATACAGCTTTTGCAGTCATTTTCTACCTGAATCTCTTATAAAGAATTTTCTAAGTCAGATTCAGGTAAATTGAGCACCAAAGAGCTTATTTTGGCCTAAAGACATTGTTTCCTTCACTGAAAGAGCTTTGCAGTCAGTTTCTACCAGAATCTAAAAAGATGTTACAATGTCAGAATCATGTATAAATAGAACACCAATTGTGACCTAAAAACGTTTTTCCCATCAGTAAAACAGCTTTGCAGTCATTTTCTACCAGAAGCTGTTATGTTTCTATGTCGGAAACATGTGAATTTAGCCTCCAAACAACTTCCTGTGGCCTGAAAACATTGTTTCCTTTACTAATTGAGCTTTGCAGTCATTTTCTACCAGAATCTCTTATAAAAACATGTTTCAAGTCAGAATCATGTAAATTGCTTAACCAAAGAGCTTTCAGTGACCTAAATGTTTTTTCCTATCACTAAAATAGCTTTGCAGTCATTTTCTACCAGATCTCTTATAAAAACATGTTAAAAGTCAGAATCATGTAAATTCCTTAACCAAAGACCTTGTTGTGACCTAAAAACGTTTTTCCCATCAGTAAAACAGCTTTGCAGTCATTTTCTACCAGAATCTCTTATAAAAACATGTTTCAAGTCAGAATCATGTAAATTGCTTAACCAAAGAGCTTCCAGTGACCTAAATGTTTTTTCCTATCACTAAAACAGCTTTGCAGTCATTTTCTACCAGATCTCTTATAAAGACATGTTAAAAGTCTGAATCATGTAAATTCCTTAACCAAAGACCTTGTTGTGACCTAAAAACGTTTTTCCCATCAGTAAAACAACTTTGCAGTCATTTTCTACCAGAAGCTGTTATGTCTATATGTCGGAAACATGTGAATTTAGCCCCCAAACAGCTTCCTGTGGCCTGAAAACATTGTTTCCTTCACTTATTGAGCTTCGCAGTCATTTTCTACCAGAATCTATTATAAAAACTTGTTTCAAGTCAGAATCATGTAAATAGAGCACCAATTGTGACCTAAAAACGTTTTTCCCATCAGTAAAACAGCTTTGCAGTCATTTTCTACCAGAATCTAAAAAGATGTTACAATGTCAGAATCATGTATAAATAGAGCACCAATTGTGACCTAAAAACGTTTTTCCCATCAGTAAAACAGCTTTGCAGTCATTTTCTACCAGAATCTCTTATAAAAACATGTTTCAAGACAGAATCATGTAAATTGCTTAACCAAAGAGCTTCTCGTGACCTAAATGTTTTTTCCTATCACTAAAACAGCTTTGCAGTCATTTTCTACCAGAATCTCTTATAAAAACATGTTAAAAGTCAGAATCATGTAAATTGCTTAACCAAAGACCTTTTTGTGACCTAAAAACGTTTTTCCCATCAGTAAAACAGCTTTGCAGTCATTTTCTACCAGAATCTAAAAAGATGTTACTATGTCAGAATCATGTAAAGAGCACCAATTGTGACCTAAAAAGTCTTTTCCACCACTAATACAGCTTTTGCAGTCATTTTCTATCTGAATCTCTTATAAAGAATTTTCTAAGTCAGATTCAGGTAAATTGAGCACCAAAGAGCTTATTGTGGCCTAAAGACATTGTTTCCTTCACTGAAAGAGCTTTGCAGTCAGTTTCTACCAGAATCTAAAAAGATGTTACAATGTCAGAATCATGTATAAATAGAGCACCGATTGTGACCTAAAAACGTTTTTCCCATTAGTAAAACAGCTTTGCAGTCATTTTCTACCAGAATCTCTTATAAAAACATGTTTCAAGTCAGAATCATGTAAATTGCTTAACCAAAGAGCATCTCGTGACCTAAATTTTTATTCCTATCACTAAAACAGCGTCACAGTCATTTTCTACCAGAATCTCTTATAAAAACATGTTTCAAGTCAGAATCATGTAAATTGCTTAACCAAAGATCTTCCAGTGACGTAAATGTTTTTTCCTATCACTAAAACAGCTTTGCAGTCATTTTCTACCAGATCTCTTGTAAAAACATGTTAAAAGTCAGAATCATGTAAATTCCTTAACCAAAGACCTTGTTGTGACCTAAAAACGTTTTTCCCATCATTAAAACAGCTTTGCAGTCATTTTCTACCAGAATCTCTTATAAAAACATGTTTCAAGTCAGAATCATGTAAATTGCTTAACCAAAGAGCATCTCGTGACCTAAATTTTTTTCCTATCACTAAAACAGCGTCGCAGTCATTTTCTACCAGAATCTCTTATAAAAACATGTTTCAAGTCAGAATCATGTAAATTGCTTAACCAAAGAGCTTCCAGTGACCTAAATGTTTTTTCCTATCACTAAAACAGCTTTGCATTCATTTTCTACCAGATCTCTTATAAAGGCATGTTAAAAGTCAGAATCATGTAAATTCCTTAACCAAAGACCTTGTTGTGACCTAAAAACGTTTTTCCCATCAGTAAAACAGCTTTGCAGTCATTTTCTACCAGAAGCTGGTCTCTATGTCGGAAACATGTGAATTTAGCCCCCAAACAGCTTCCTGTGGCCTGAAAACATTGTTTCCTTCACTTATTGAGCTTCGCAGTCATTTTCTACCAGAATCTCTTATAAAAACATGTTTCAAGTCAGAATCATGTAAATAGAGCACCAATTGAGACCTAAAAACGTTTTTCCCATCAGTAAAACAGCTTTGCAGTCATTTTCTACCAGAATCTCTTATAAAAACATGTTTCAAGTCAGAATCATGTAAATTGCTTAACCAAAGAGCTTCTCGTGACCTAAATGTTTTTTCCTATCACTAAAACAGCTTTGCAGTCATTTTCTACCAGATCTCTTATAAAAACATGTTAAAAGTCAGAATCATGTAAATTCCTTAACCAAAGACCTTGTTGTGACCTAAAAACGTTTTTCCCATCAGTAAAACAGTTTTGCAGTCATTTTCTACCAGAAGCTGTTATGTTTCTATGTCGGAAACATGTGAATTTAGCCCCCAAACAGCTTCCTGTGGCCTGAAAACATTGTTTCCTTCACTAATTGAGCTTCGCAGTCATTTTCTACCAGATTCTCTTATAAAAACATGTTTCAAGTCAGAATCATGTAAATAGAGCACCAATTGTGACCTAAAAACGTTTTTCCCATCAGTAAAACAGCTTTGCAGTCATTTTCTACCAGAATCTCTTATAAAAACATGTTTCAAGTCAGAATCATGTAAATTGCTTAACCAAAGAGCTTCCAGTGACCTAAATGTTTTTTCCTATCACTAAAACAGCTTTGCAGTCATTTTCTACCAGATCTCTTATAAAAACATGTTAAAAGTCAGAATCATGTAAATTCCTTAACCAAAGACCTTGTTGTGACCTAAAAACGTTTTTCCCATCAGTAAAACAGCTTTGCAGTAATTTTCTACCAGAAGCTGTTATGTTTCTATGTCGGAAACATGTGAATTTAGCCCCCAAACAGCTTCCTGTGGCCTGAAAACATTGTTTCCTTCACTAATTGAGCTTCGCAGTCATTTTCTACCAGAATCTCTTATAAAAACATGTTTCAAGTCAGAATCATGTAAATTGCTTAACCAAAGAGCTTCTCGTGACCTAAATGTTTTTTCCTATCACTAAAACAGCTTTGCAGTCATTTTCTACCAGAATCTCTTATAAAAACATGTTAAAAGTCAGAATCATGTAAATTCCTTAACCAAAGACCTTGTTGTAACCTAAAAACGTTTTTCCCATCAGTAAAACAGCTTTGCAGTCATTTTCTACCAGAATCTAAAAAGATGTTACTATGTCAGAATCATGTAAAGAGCACCAATTGTGACCTAAAAAGTCTTTTCCACCACTAATACAGCTTTTGCAGTCATTTTCTACCTGAATCTCTTATAAAGAATTTTCTAAGTCAGATTCAGGTAAATTGAGCACCAAAGAGCTTATTGTGGCCTAAAGACATTGTTTCCTTCACTGAAAGAGCTTTGCAGTCAGTTTCTACCAGAATCTAAAAAGATGTTACAATGTCAGAATCATGTATAAATAGAGCACCTATTGTGACCTAAAAACGTTTTTCCCATCAGTAAAACAGCTTTGCAGTCATTTTCTACCAGAATCTCTTATAAAAACATGTTTCAAGTCAGAATCATGTAAATTGCTTAACCAAAGAGCATCTCGTGACCTAAATGTTTTTTCCTATCACTAAAACAGCGTCGCAGTCATTTTCTACCAGAATCTCTTATAAAAACATGTTTCAAGTCAGAATCATGTAAATTGCTTAACCAAAGAGCTTCCAGTGACGTAAATGTTTTTTCCTATCACTAAAACAGCTTTGCAGTCATTTTCTACCAGAATTTCTTATAAATACATGTTAAAAGTCAGAATCATGTAAATTGCTTAACCAAAGACCTTGTTGTGACCTAAAAACGTATTTCCCATCAGTAAAACAGCTTTGCAGTCATTTTCTACCAGAATCTAAAAAGATGTTACTATGTCAGAATCATGTAAAGAGCACCAATTGTGACCTAAAAAGTCTTTTCCACCACTAATACAGCTTTTGCAGTCATTTTCTACCTGAATCTCTTATAAAGAATTTTCTAAGTCAGATTCAGGTAAATTGAGCACCAAAGAGCTTATTGTGGCCTAAAGACATTGTTTCCTTCACTGAAAGAGCTTTGCAGTCATTTTCTACCAGAATCTAAAAAGATGTTACTATGTCAGAATCATGTAAAGAGCACCAATTGTGACCTAAAAAGTCTTTTCCACCACTAATACAGCTTTTGCAGTCATGTTCTACCTGAATCTCTTATAAAGAATTTTCTAAGTCAGATTCAGGTAAATTGAGCACCAAAGAGCTTATTGTGGCCTAAAGACATTGTTTCCTTCACTGAAAGAGCTTTGCAGTCAGTTTCTACCAGAATCTAAAAAGATGTTACAATGTCAGAATCATGTATAAATAGAGCACCAATTGTGACCTAAAAACGTTTTTCCCATCAGTAAAACAGCTTTGCAGTCATTTTCTACCAGAATCTCTTATAAAAACATGTTAAAAGTCAGAATCATGTAAATTGCTTAACCAAAGACCTTGTTGTGACCTAAAAACGTTTTTCCCATCAGTAAAACAGCTTTGCAGTCATTTTCTACCAGAATCTAAAAAGATGTTACTATGTCAGAATCATGTAAAGAGCACCAATTGTGACCTAAAAAGTCTTTTCCACCACTAATACAGCTTTTGCAGTCATTTTCTACCTGAATCTCTTATAAAGAATTTTCTAAGTCAGATTCAGGTAAATTGAGCACCAAAGAGCTTATTGTGGCCTAAAGACATTGTTTCCTTCACTGAAAGAGCTTTGCAGTCATTTTCTACCAGAATCTAAAAAGATGTTACTATGTCAGAATCATGTAAAGAGCACCAATTGTGACCTAAAAAGTCTTTTCCACCACTAATACAGCTTTTGCAGTCATTTTCTATCTGAATCTCTTATAAAGAATTTTCTAAGTCAGATTCAGGTAAATTGAGCACCAAAGAGCTTATTGTGGCCTAAAGACATTGTTTCCTTCACTGAAAGAGCTTTGCAGTCAGTTTCTACCAGAATCTAAAAAGATGTTACAATGTCAGAATCATGTATAAATAGAGCACCGATTGTGACCTAAAAACGTTTTTCCCATCAGTAAAACAGCTTTGCAGTCATTTTCTACCAGAATCTCTTATAAAAACATGTTTCAAGTCAGAATCATGTAAATTGCTTAACCAAAGAGCATCTCGTGACCTAAATTTTTATTCCTATCACTAAAACAGCGTCGCAGTCATTTTCTACCAGAATCTCTTATAAAAACATGTTTCAAGTCAGAATCATGTAAATTGCTTAACCAAAGATCTTCCAGTGACGTAAATGTTTTTTCCTATCACTAAAACAGCTTTGCAGTCATTTTCTACCAGATCTCTTGTAAAAACATGTTAAAAGTCAGAATCATGTAAATTCCTTAACCAAAGACCTTGTTGTGACCTAAAAACGTTTTTCCCATCATTAAAACAGCTTTGCAGTCATTTTCTACCAGAATCTCTTATAAAAACATGTTTCAAGTCAGAATCATGTAAATTGCTTAACCAAAGAGCATCTCGTGACCTAAATTTTTTTCCTATCACTAAAACAGCGTCGCAGTCATTTTCTACCAGAATCTCTTATAAAAACATGTTTCAAGTCAGAATCATGTAAATTGCTTAACCAAAGAGCTTCCAGTGACCTAAATGTTTTTTCCTATCACTAAAACAGCTTTGCATTCATTTTCTACCAGATCTCTTATAAAGGCATGTTAAAAGTCAGAATCATGTAAATTCCTTAACCAAAGACCTTGTTGTGACCTAAAAACGTTTTTCCCATCAGTAAAACAGCTTTGCAGTCATTTTCTACCAGAAGCTGGTCTCTATGTCGGAAACATGTGAATTTAGCCCCCAAACAGCTTCCTGTGGCCTGAAAACATTGTTTCCTTCACTTATTGAGCTTCGCAGTCATTTTCTACCAGAATCTCTTATAAAAACATGTTTCAAGTCAGAATCATGTAAATAGAGCACCAATTGAGACCTAAAAACGTTTTTCCCATCAGTAAAACAGCTTTGCAGTCATTTTCTACCAGAATCTCTTATAAAAACATGTTTCAAGTCAGAATCATGTAAATTGCTTAACCAAAGAGCTTCTCGTGACCTAAATGTTTTTTCCTATCACTAAAACAGCTTTGCAGTCATTTTCTACCAGATCTCTTATAAAAACATGTTAAAAGTCAGAATCATGTAAATTCCTTAACCAAAGACCTTGTTGTGACCTAAAAACGTTTTTCCCATCAGTAAAACAGTTTTGCAGTCATTTTCTACCAGAAGCTGTTATGTTTCTATGTCGGAAACATGTGAATTTAGCCCCCAAACAGCTTCCTGTGGCCTGAAAACATTGTTTCCTTCACTAATTGAGCTTCGCAGTCATTTTCTACCAGATTCTCTTATAAAAACATGTTTCAAGTCAGAATCATGTAAATAGAGCACCAATTGTGACCTAAAAACGTTTTTCCCATCAGTAAAACAGCTTTGCAGTCATTTTCTACCAGAATCTCTTATAAAAACATGTTTCAAGTCAGAATCATGTAAATTGCTTAACCAAAGAGCTTCCAGTGACCTAAATGTTTTTTCCTATCACTAAAACAGCTTTGCAGTCATTTTCTACCAGATCTCTTATAAAAACATGTTAAAAGTCAGAATCATGTAAATTCCTTAACCAAAGACCTTGTTGTGACCTAAAAACGTTTTTCCCATCAGTAAAACAGCTTTGCAGTAATTTTCTACCAGAAGCTGTTATGTTTCTATGTCGGAAACATGTGAATTTAGCCCCCAAACAGCTTCCTGTGGCCTGAAAACATTGTTTCCTTCACTAATTGAGCTTCGCAGTCATTTTCTACCAGAATCTCTTATAAAAACATGTTTCAAGTCAGAATCATGTAAATTGCTTAACCAAAGAGCATCTCGTGACCTAAATGTTTTTTCCTATCACTAAAACAGCGTCGCAGTCATTTTCTACCAGAATCTCTTATAAAAACATGTTTCAAGTCAGAATCATGTAAATTGCTTAACCAAAGAGCTTCCAGTGACGTAAATGTTTTTTCCTATCACTAAAACAGCTTTGCAGTCATTTTCTACCAGAATTTCTTATAAATACATGTTAAAAGTCAGAATCATGTAAATTGCTTAACCAAAGACCTTGTTGTGACCTAAAAACGTATTTCCCATCAGTAAAACAGCTTTGCAGTCATTTTCTACCAGAATCTAAAAAGATGTTACTATGTCAGAATCATGTAAAGAGCACCAATTGTGACCTAAAAAGTCTTTTCCACCACTAATACAGCTTTTGCAGTCATTTTCTACCTGAATCTCTTATAAAGAATTTTCTAAGTCAGATTCAGGTAAATTGAGCACCAAAGAGCTTATTGTGGCCTAAAGACATTGTTTCCTTCACTGAAAGAGCTTTGCAGTCATTTTCTACCAGAATCTAAAAAGATGTTACTATGTCAGAATCATGTAAAGAGCACCAATTGTGACCTAAAAAGTCTTTTCCACCACTAATACAGCTTTTGCAGTCATGTTCTACCTGAATCTCTTATAAAGAATTTTCTAAGTCAGATTCAGGTAAATTGAGCACCAAAGAGCTTATTGTGGCCTAAAGACATTGTTTCCTTCACTGAAAGAGCTTTGCAGTCAGTTTCTACCAGAATCTAAAAAGATGTTACAATGTCAGAATCATGTATAAATAGAGCACCAATTGTGACCTAAAAACGTTTTTCCCATCAGTAAAACAGCTTTGCAGTCATTTTCTACCAGAATCTCTTATAAAAACATGTTAAAAGTCAGAATCATGTAAATTGCTTAACCAAAGACCTTGTTGTGACCTAAAAACGTTTTTCCCATCAGTAAAACAGCTTTGCAGTCATTTTCTACCAGAATCTAAAAAGATGTTACTATGTCAGAATCATGTAAAGAGCACCAATTGTGACCTAAAAAGTCTTTTCCACCACTAATACAGCTTTTGCAGTCATTTTCTACCTGAATCTCTTATAAAGAATTTTCTAAGTCAGATTCAGGTAAATTGAGCACCAAAGAGCTTATTGTGGCCTAAAGACATTGTTTCCTTCACTGAAAGAGCTTTGCAGTCAGTTTCTACCAGAATCTAAAAAGATGTTACAATGTCAGAATCATGTATAAATAGAGCACCAATTGTGACCTAAAAACGTTTTTCCCATCAGTAAAACAGCTTTGCAGTCATTTTCTACCAGAATCTCTTATAAAAACATGTTTCAAGTCAGAATCATGTAAATTGCTTAACAAAGAGCATCTCGTGACCTAAATGTTTTTTCCTATCACTAAAACAGCTTTGCAGTCATTTTCTACCAGATCTCTTATAAAAACATGTTAAAAGTCAGAATCATGTAAATTCCTTAACCAAAGACCTTGTTGTGACCTAAAAACGTTTTTCCCATCAGTAAAACAGCTTTGCAGTCATTTTCTACCAGAAGCTGTTATGTTTCTATGTCGGAAACATGTGAATTTAGCCTCCAAACAACTTCCTGTGGCCTGAAAACATTGTTTCCTTTACTAATTGAGCTTTGCAGTCATTTTCTACCAGAATCTCTTATAAAGACATGTTAAAAGTCAGAATCATGTAAATTCCTTAACCAAAGACCTTGTGACCTAAAAACGTTTTTCCCATCAGTAAAACAACTTTGCAGTCATTTTCTACCAGAAGCTGTTATGTCTCTATGTCGGAAACATGTGAATTTAGCCCCCAAACAGCTTCCTGTGGCCTGAAAACATTGTTTCCTTCACTTATTGAGCTTCGCAGTCATTTTCTACCAGAATCTATTATAAAAACTTGTTTCAAGTCAGAATCATGTAAATAGAGCACCAATTGTGACCTAAAAACGTTTTTCCCATCAGTAAAACAGCTTTGCAGTCATTTTCTACCAGAATCTAAAAACATGTTTCAAGTCAGAATCATGTAAATTCCTTAACCAAAGACCTTGTTGTGACCTAAAAACGTTTTTCCCATCAGTAAAACAGCTTTGCAGTCATTTTCTACCAGAATCTCTTATAAAAACATGTTTCAAGTCAGAATCATGTAAATTGCTTAACCAAAGAGCTTCCAGTGACCTAAATGTTTTTTCCTATCACTAAAACAGCTTTGCAGTCATTTTCTACCAGATCTCTTATAAAGACATGTTAAAAGTCAGAATCATGTAAATTCCTTAACCAAAGACCTTGTTGTGACCTAAAAACGTTTTTCCCATCAGTAAAACAGCTTTGCAGTCATTTTCTACCAGAAGCTGGTCTCTATGTCGGAAACATGTGAATTTAGCCCCCAAACAGCTTCCTGTGGCCTGAAAACATTGTTTCCTTCACTTATTGAGCTTCGCAGTCATTTTCTACCAGAATCTCTTATAAAAACATGTTTCAAGTCAGAATCATGTAAATAGAGCACCAATTGTGACCTAAGAACGTTTTTCCCATCAGTAAAACAGCTTTGCAGTCATTTTCTACCAGAATCTCTTATAAAAACATGTTAAAAGTCAGAATCATGTAAATTGCTTAACCAAAGACCTTGTTGTGACCTAAAAACGTTTTTCCCATCAGTAAAACAGCTTTGCAGTCATTTTCTACCAGAATCTAAAAAGATGTTACTATGTCAGAATCATGTAAAGAGCACCAATTGTGACCTAAAAAGTCTTTTCCACCACTAATACAGCTTTTGCAGTCATTTTCTACCTGAATCTCTTATAAAGAATTTTCTAAGTCAGATTCAGGTAAATTGAGCACCAAAGAGCTTATTGTGGCCTAAAGACATTGTTTCCTTCACTGAAAGAGCTTTGCAGTCAGTTTCTACCAGAATCTAAAAAGATGTTACAATGTCAGAATCATGTATAAATAGAACACCAATTGTGACCTAAAAACGTTTTTCCCATCAGTAAAACAGCTTTGCAGTCATTTTCTACCAGAATCTCTTATAAAAACATGTTCAAAGTCAGAATCATGTAAATTGCTAACCAAAGACCTTGTTGTGACCTAAAAACGTTTTTCCTATCAGTAAAACAGCTTTGCAGTCATTTTCTACCAGAATCTCTATAAAAACATGTTTCAAGTCAGAATCATGTAAATTGCTAACCAAAGACTTTGTGACCTAAAAATGTTTTTCCATCACTAAAACAGCTTTGCAGTCATTTTCTACCAGAATCTCTTATAAAGAATTTTCTAAGTCAGAATCATGTAAATTGCCTACCAAAGAGCTTGTTGTGACCTAAAGACATTGTTTCCTTCACTGAAAGAGCTTTGCAGTCATTTTCTACCAGAATCTCTTATAAAAACATGTTACAAGTCAGAATCATGTAAATGCTAACCAAAGACTTGTGACCTAAAAACGTTTTTTCCCATCAGTAAAACAGCTTTGCAGTCATTTTCTACCAGATCTCTTATAAAAACATGTTAAAGTCAGAATCATGTAAATTCTTAACCAAAGAGCTTCTGTGACCTAAAAACGTTTTTTCCCATCAGTAAAACAGCTTTGCAGTCATTTTCTACCAGAATCTCTTATAAAAACATGTTTCAGACAGAATCATGTAAATTGCTTACCCAAAGAGCTTCCGTGACCTAAATGTTTTTTCCTATCACTAAAACAGCTTTGCAGTCATTTTCTACCAGATCTCTTATAAAAACATGTTTCAAGTCAGAATCATGTAAATAGAGCACCAATTGTGACCTAAAAACGTTTTTCCCATCAGTAAAACAGCTTTGCAGTCATTTTCTACCAGAATCTCTATAAAAACATGTTACAAAGTCAGAATCATGTAAATGCTTAACCAAAGAGCATCTGTGACCTAAAAACGTTTTTTCCCATCAGTAAAACAGCTTTGCAGTCATTTTCTACCAGAATCTCTTATAAAAACATGTTTCAAGACAGAATCATGTAAATTGCTTAACCAAAGAGCTTCCAGTGACCTAAATGTTTTTTCCTATCACTAAAACAGCTTTGCAGTCATTTTCTACCAGATCTCTTATAAAAACATGTTTCAAGTCAGAATCATGTAAATGAGCACCAAAGCTTTTGTGACCTAAAAACGTTTTTCCCATCAGTAAAACAGCTTTGCAGTCATTTTCTACCAGAATCTCTTATAAAACATGTTACAAAGTCAGAATCATGTAAATTGCTAACCAAAGAGCATCTCGTGACCTAAAAGTTTTTTCCATCACTAAAACAGCTTTCGCAGTCATTTTCTACCAGAATCTCTTATAAAAACATGTTTCAAGTCAGAATCATGTAAATTGCTTAACCAAAGAGCTTCCAGTGACGTAAATGTTTTTTCCTATCACTAAAACAGCTTTGCAGTCATTTTCTACCAGATCTCTTGTAAAAACATGTTAAAAGTCAGAATCATGTAAATTCCTTAACCAAAGACCTTGTTGTGACCTAAAAACGTTTTTCCCATCAGTAAAACAGCTTTGCAGTCATTTTCTACCAGAATCTCTTATAAAAACATGTTTCAAGTCAGAATCATGTAAATTCCTTAACCAAAGACCTTGTTGTGACCTACAAACGTTTTTCCCATAAGTAAAACAGCTTTGCAGTCATTTTCTACCAGAATCTCTTATAAAAACATGTTTCAAGTCAGAATCATGTAAATTGCTTAACCAAAGAGCTTCCAGTGACCTAAATGTTTTTTCCTATCACTAAAACAGCTTTGCAGTCATTTTCTACCAGAATCTCTTATAAAAACATGTTTCAAGTCAGAATCATGTAAATTGCTTAACCAAAGAGCTTCCAGTGACCTAAATGTTTTTTCCTATCACTAAAACAGCTTTGCAGTCATTTTCTACCAGATCTCTTATAAAAACATGTTTCAAGTCAGAATCATGTAAATCTAGACCAAAACCTTTGTGACCTAAAAACGTTTTTCCCATCAGTAAAACAGCTTTGCAGTCATTTTCTACCAGAATCTCTTATAAAAACATGTTTCAAGTCAGAATCATGTAAATTGCTTAACCAAAGAGCATCTCGTGACCTAAATGTTTTTTCCTATCACTAAAACAGCGTCGCAGTCATTTTCTACCAGAATCTCTTATAAAAACATGTTTCAAGTCAGAATCATGTAAATTGCTTAACCAAAGAGCTTCCAGTGACCTAAATGTTTTTTCCTATCACTAAAACAGCTTTGCAGTCATTTTCTACCAGATCTCTTATAAAGACATGTTAAAAGTCAGAATCATGTAAATTCCTTAACCAAAGACCTTGTTGTGACCTAAAAACGTTTTTCCCATCAGTAAAACAGCTTTGCAGTCATTTTCTACCAGAAGCTGTTATGTCTCTATGTCGGAAACATGTGAATTTAGCCCCCAAACAGCTTCCTGTGGCCTGAAAACATTGTTTCCTTCACTTATTGAGCTTCGCAGTCATTTTCTACCAGAATCTCTTATAAAAACATGTTTCAAGTCAGAATCATGTAAATAGCTTACCAAAGAGCTTCGTGACCTAAAAACGTTTTTTCCTATCACTAAAACAGCTTTGCAGTCATTTTCTACCAGATCTCTTATAAAAACATGTTTCAAGTCAGAATCATGTAAATTGCTAACCAAAGAGCTTCTGTGACCTAAAAACGTTTTTCCTATCACTAAAACAGCTTTGCAGTCATTTTCTACCAGAATCTCTTATAAAAACATGTTAAAAGTCAGAATCATGTAAATTCCTTAACCAAAGACCTTGTTGTGACCTAAAAACGTTTTTCCCATCAGTAAAACAGCTTTGCAGTCATTTTCTACCAGAATCTCTTATAAAAACATGGTGAAGTCAGAATCATGTAAATTTCTTAACCAAAGAGCTTCCTGTGACCTAAAACGTTTTTTCCTATCACTAAAACAGCTTGCAGTCATTTTCTACCAGAATCTCTTATAAAAACATGTTTCAAGTCAGAATCATGTAAATCGCTTAACCAAAGAGCATGTCGTGACCTAAATGTTTTTTCCTATCACTAAATCAGCTTTGCAGTCATTTTCTACCAGATCTCTTATAAAAACATGTTTCAAGTCAGAATCATGTAAATTGCTTAACCAAAGAGCATCTTGTGACCTAAAAACGTTTTTCCCATCAGTAAAACAGCTTTGCAGTCATTTTCTACCAGAATCTCTTATAAAAACATGTTAAAAGTCAGAATCATGTAAATTGCTTAACCAAAGAGCTTCTGTGACCTAAAAACGTTTTTTCCTATCACTAAAACAGCGTCGCAGTCATTTTCTACCAGAATCTCTTATAAAAAATGTTTCAAGTCAGAATCATGTAAATTGCTTAACCAAAGAGCTTCCGTGACCTAAATGTTTTTTCCTATCACTAAAACAGCTTTGCAGTCATTTTCTACCAGATCTCTTGTAAAAACATGTTAAAAGTCAGAATCATGTAAATTCCTTAACCAAAGACCTTGTTGTGACCTAAATGTTTTTTCCTATCACTAAAACAGCTTTGCAGTCATTTTCTACCAGAATCTCTTATAAAAACATGTTAAAAGTCAGAATCATGTAGATTGCTTAACCAAAGAGCTTCCGTGACCTAAATGTGTTTTCCTATAACTAAAACAGCTTTGCAGTCATTTTCTACCAGATCTCTTATAAAGACATGTTAAAAGTCAGAATCATGTAAATTCCTTAACCAAAGACCTTGTTGTGACCTAAAAACGTTTTTCCCATCAGTAAAACAGCTTTGCAGTCATTTTCTACCAGAAGCTGTTATGTCTCTATGTCGGAAACATGTGAATTTAGCCCCCAAACAGCTTCCTGTGGCCTGAAAACATTGTTTCCTTCACTATGAGCTTCGCAGTCATTTTCTACCAGAATCTCTTATAAAAACATGTTTCAAGTCAGAATCATGTAAATAGAGCACCAATTGTGACCTAAAAACGTTTTTCCCATCAGTAAAACAGCTTTGCAGTCATTTTCTACCAGAATCTCTTATAAAAACATGTTTCAAGTCAGAATCATGTAAATTGCTTAACCAAAGAGCTTCTCGTGACCTAAATGTTTTTTCCTATCACTAAAACAGCTTTGCAGTCATTTTCTACCAGAATCTCTTATAAAAACATGTTTCAAGTCAGAATCATGTAAATTGCTTAACCAAAGAGCTTCCAGTGACCTAAATGTTTTTTCCTATCACTAAAACAGCTTTGCAGTCATTTTCTACCAGAATCTCTTATAAAAACATGTTTCAAGTCAGAATCATGTAAATAGAGCACCAAAGTTGTGACCTAAAAACGTTTTTCCCATCAGTAAAACAGCTTTGCAGTCATTTTCTACCAGAATCTCTTATAAAAACATGTTACAAAGTCAGAATCATGTAAATTGCTAACCAAGACCTGTGTGACCTAAAAACGTTTTTCCATCAGTAAAACAGCTTTGCAGTCATTTTCTACCAGAAGCTGTTATGTTTCTATGTCGGAAACATGTGAATTTAGCCCCCAAACAGCTTCTGTGGCCTGAAAACATTGTTTCCTTCACTAATGAGCTTTGCAGTCATTTTCTACCAGAATCTCTTATAAAAACATGTTTCAAGTCAGAATCATGTAAATTGCTTAACCAAAGAGCTTCCGTGACCTAAATGTTTTTTCCTATCACTAAAACAGCTTTGCAGTCATTTCTACCAGATCTCTTATAAAGACATGTTAAAAGTCAGAATCATGTAAATTCTAACCAAAGACCTTGTTGTGACCTAAAAACGTTTTTCCCATCAGTAAAACAGCTTTGCAGTCATTTTCTACCAGAAGCTGTTATGTCTCTATGTCGGAAACATGTGAATTTAGCCCCCAAACAGTTTCCTGTGGCCTGAAAACATTGTTTCCTTCACTTATGAGCTTCGCAGTCATTTTCTACCAGAATCTCTTATAAAAACATGTTTCAAGTCAGAATCATGTAAATAGAGCACCAATTGTGACCTAAAAACGTTTTTTCCCATCAGTAAAACAGCTTTGCAGTCATTTTCTACCAGAATCTCTTATAAAAACATGTTTCAAGTCAGAATCATGTAAATTGCTTAACCAAAGAGCTTCTCGTGACCTAAATGTTTTTTCCTATCACTAAAACAGCTTTGCAGTCATTTTCTACCAGAATCTCTTATAAAAACATGTTTCAAGTCAGAATCATGTAAATTGCTTAACCAAAGAGCTTCTTGTGACCTAAAAACGTTTTTTCCTATCACTAAAACAGTTTGCAGTCATTTTCTACCAGATCTCTTATAAAAACATGTTTCAAGTCAGAATCATGTAAATAGAGCACCAATTGTGACCTAAAAACGTTTTTCCCATCAGTAAAACAGCTTTGCAGTCATTTTCTACCAGAATCTCTTATAAAACATGTTAAAGTCAGAATCATGTAAATTGCTTAACCAAAGAGCATCTCGTGACCTAAATGTTTTTTCCTATCACTAAAACAGCTTTCGCAGTCATTTTCTACCAGAATCTCTTATAAAAACATGTTTCAAGACAGAATCATGTAAATTGCTTAACCAAAGAGCTTCTCGTGACCTAAATGTTTTTTCCTATCACTAAAACAGCTTTGCAGTCATTTTCTACCAGATCTCTTATAAAGACATGTTAAAAGTCAGAATCATGTAAATTCCTTAACCAAAGACCTTGTTGTGACCTAAAAACGTTTTTCCCATCAGTAAAACAGCTTTGCAGTCATTTTCTACCAGAAGCTGTTATGTCTCTATGTCGGAAACATGTGAATTTAGCCCCCAAACAGCTTCCTGTGGCCTGAAAACATTGTTTCCTTCACTTATTGAGCTTCGCAGTCATTTTCTACCAGAATCTCTTATAAAAACATGTTTCAAGTCAGAATCATGTAAATTGCTTAACCAAAGAGCTTCCAGTGACCTAAATGTTTTTTCCTATCACTAAAACAGCTTTGCAGTCATTTTCTACCAGATCTCTTATAAAAACATGTTTCAAGTCAGAATCATGTAAATAGAGCACCAATTGTGACCTAAAAACGTTTTTCCCATCAGTAAAACAGCTTTGCAGTCATTTTCTACCAGAATCTTATAAAACATGTTCAAGTCAGAATCATGTAAATCCTTAACCAAAGACCTTGTGGACCTAAAAACGTTTTTCCCATCAGTAAAACAGCTTTGCAGTCATTTTCTACCAGAATCTCTTATAAAAACATGTTAAGTCAGAATCATGTAAATTCTTAACCAAAGAGCTTCGTGACCTAAATGTTTTTCCTATCACTAAAACAGCTTTGCAGTCATTTTCTACCAGAATCTCTTATAAAAACATGTTTCAAGTCAGAATCATGTAAATTGCTTAACCAAAGAGCTTCTCGTGACCTAAATGTTTTTTCCTATCACTAAAACAGCTTTGCAGTCATTTTCTACCAGAATCTCTTATAAAAACATGTTTCAAGTCAGAATCATGTAAATAGAGCACCAATTGTGACCTAAAAACGTTTTTCCCATCAGTAAAACAGCTTTGCAGTCATTTTCTACCAGAATCTCTTATAAAAACATGTTTCAAGTCAGAATCATGTAAATTAGCCCACCCAAAGAGCTTCTGTGACCTAAAACGTTTTTTCCTATCACTAAATACAGCTTCGCAGTCATTTTCTACCAGAATCTCTTATAAAAACATGTTTCAAGTCAGAATCATGTAAATTGCTTAACCAAAGAGCTTCCGTGACCTAAATGTTTTTTCCTATCACTAAAACAGCTTGCAGTCATTTTCTACCAGATCTCTTATAAAAACATGTTAAAAGTCAAAATCATGTAAATTGCTTAACCAAAGACCTTGTTGTGACCTAAAAACGTTTTTCCCATCAGTAAAACAGCGTTGCAGTCATTTTCTACCAGAAGCTGTTATAAAAACATGTTTCAAGTCAGAATCATGTAAATTGCTTAACAAAGAGCATCTCATGACCTAAATGTTTTTTCCTATCACTAAAACAGCTTTGCAGTCATTTTCTACCAGATCTCTTATAAAAACATGTTAAAAGTCAGAATCATGTAAATTCCTAACCAAAGACCTTGTTGTGACCTAAAAACGTTTTTCCCATCAGTAAAACAGCTTTGCAGTCATTTTCTACCAGAAGCTGTTATGTTTCTATGTCGGAAACATGTGAATTTAGCCCCCAAACAGCTTCCTGTGGCCTGAAAACATTGTTTCCTTCACTTATTGAGCTTCGCAGTCATTTTCTACCAGAATCTCTTATAAAAACATGTTTCAAGTCAGAATCATGTAAATAGAGCACCAATTGTGACCTAAAAACGTTTTTCCCATCAGTAAAACAGCTTTGCAGTCATTTTCTACCAGAATCTCTTATAAAAACATGTTTCAAGACAGAATCATGTAAATTGCTTAACCAAAGAGCTTCTCGTGACCTAAATGTTTTTTCCTATCACTAAAACAGCTTTGCAGTCATTTTCTACCAGAATCTCTTATAAAAACATGTTTCAAGTCAGAATCATGTAAATTGCTAACCAAAGCTTGTGACCTAAAAACGTTTTTCCCATCAGTAAAACAGCTTTGCAGTCATTTTCTACCAGAATCTCTTATAAAAACATGTTTCAAGTCAGAATCATGTAAATTGCTTAACCAAAGAGCATCTTGTGACCTAAAAACGTTTTTCCCATCAGTAAAACAGCTTTGCAGTCATTTTCTACCAGATCTCTTATAAAAACATGTTAAAAGTCAGAATCATGTAAATTGCTTAACCAAAGACCTTGTTGTGACCTAAAAACGGTTTTTCCCATCAGTAAAACAGCTTTGCAGTCATTTTCTACCAGAAGCTGTTATGTTTCTATGTCGGAAACATGTGAATTTAGCCCCCAAACAGCTTCCTGTGGCCTGAAAACATTGTTTCCTTCACTAATTGAGCTTCGCAGTCATTTTCTACCAGAATCTCTTATAAAAACATGTTTCAAGTCAGAATCATGTAAATTGCTTAACCAAAGAGCATCTCGTGACCTAAATGTTTTTTCCTATCACTAAAACAGCTTGGCAGTCATTTTCTACCAGAATCTCTTATAAAAACATGTTTCAAGTCAGAATCATGTAAATAGAGCACCAATTGTGACCTAAAAACGTTTTTCCCATCAGTAAAACAGCTTTGCAGTCATTTTCTACCAGAATCTCTTATAAAAACATGTTTCAAGTCAGAATCATGTAAATAGAGCACCAATTGTGACCTAAAAACGTTTTTCCCATCAGTAAAACAGCGTTGCAGTCATTTTCTACCAGAAGCTGTTATGTTTCTATGTCGGAAACATGTGAATTTAGCCCCCAAACAGCTTCCTGTGGCCTGAAAACATTGTTTCCTTCACTAATTGAGCTTCGCAGTCATTTTCTACCAGAATCTCTTATAAAAACATGTTTCAAGTCAGAATCATGTAAATTGCTTAACCAAAGAGCTTCTCGTGACCTAAATGTTTTTTTCCTATCACTAAAACAGCTTTGCAGTCATTTTCTACCAGATCTCTTATAAAAACATGTTAAAGTCAGAATCATGTAAATTCCTTAACCAAAGACCTTGTTGTGACCTAAAAACGTTTTTCCCATCAGTAAAACAGCTTTGCAGTCATTTTCTACCAGAAGCTGTTATGTTTCTATGTCGGAAACATGTGAATTTAGCCCCCAAACAGCTTCCTGTGCCTGAAAACATTGTTTCCTTCACTAATTGAGCTTCGCAGTCATTTTCTACCAGAATCTCTTATAAAAACATGTTTCAAGTCAGAATCATGTAAATAGAGCACCAATTGTGACCTAAAAACGTTTTTCCCATCAGTAAAACAGCGTTGCAGTCATTTTCTACCAGAAGCTGTTATGTTTCTATGTCGGAAACATGTGAATTTAGCCCCCAAACAGCTTCCTGTGGCCTGAAAACATTGTTTCCTTCACTAATTGAGCTTCGCAGTCATTTTCTACCAGAATCTCTTATAAAAACATGTTAAAAGTCAGAATCATGTAAATTCCTTAACCAAAGACCTTGTTGTGACCTAAAAACGTTTTTCCCATCAGTAAAACAGCTTTGCAGTCATTTTCTACCAGAAGCTGTTATGTTTCTATGTCAGACAAATGTGAATTTAGCCCCCAAGCAGCTTCCTGTGGCCTGAAAACATTGTTTCCTTCACTTATTGAGCTTCGCAGTCATTTTCTACCAGAATCTCTTATAAAAACATGTTTCAAGTCAGAATCATGTAAATAGAGCACCAATTGTGACCTAAAAACGTTTTTCCCATCATTAAAACAGCGTTGCAGTCATTTTCTACCAGAAGCTGTTATGTTTCTATGTCGGAAACATGTGAATTTAGCCCCCAAACAGCTTCCTGTGGCCTGAAAACATTGTTTCCTTCACTAATTGAGCTTCGCAGTCATTTTCTACCAGAATCTCTTATAAAAACATGTTTCAAGTCAGAATCATGTAAATTGCTTAACCAAAGAGCATCTCGTGACCTAAATGTTTTTTCCTATCACTAAAACAGCTTGGCAGTCATTTTCTACCAGAATCTCTTATAAAAACATGTTTCAAGTCAGAATCATGTAAATAGAGCACCAATTGTGACCTAAAAACGTTTTTCCCATCAGTAACACAGCTTTGCAGTCATTTTCTACCAGAATCTCTTATAAAAACATGTTTCAAGTCAGAATCATGTAAATTGCTTAACCAAAGACCTTGTTGTGACCTAAAAACGTTTTTCCCATCAGTAAAACAGTTTTGCAGTCATTTTCTACCAGAAGCTGTTATGTTTCTATGTCGGAAACATGTGAATTTAGCCCCCAAACAGCTTCCTGTGGCCTGAAAACATTGTTTCCTTCACTAATTGAGCTTCGCAGTCATTTTCTACCAGATTCTCTTATAAAAACATGTTTCAAGTCAGAATCATGTAAATTGCTTAACCAAAGAGCATCTCGTGACCTAAATGTTTTTTCCTATCACTAAAACAGATTGGCAGTCATTTTCTACCAGAATCTCTTATAAAAACATGTTTCAAGTCAGAATCATGTAAATAGAGCACCAATTGTGACCTAAAAACGTTTTTCCCATCAGTAAAACAGCTTTGCAGTCATTTTCTACCAGAATCTCTTATAAAAACATGTTTCAAGTCAGAATCATGTAAATTGCTTAACAAAGATCATCTCGTGACCTAAATGTTTTTTCCTATCACTAAAACAGCTTTGCAGTCATTTTCTACCAGATCTCTTATAAAAACATGTTAAAAGTCAGAATCATGTAAATTGCATAACCAAAGACCTTGTTGTGACCTAAAAACGTTTTTCCCATCAGTAAAACAGCTTTGCAGTCATTTTCTACCAGAAGCTGTTATGTTTCTATGTCGGAAACATGTGAATTTAGCCCCCAAACAGCTTCCTGTGGCCTGAAAACATTGTTTCCTTCACTTATTGAGCTTCGCAGTCATTTTCTACCAGAATCTCTTATAAAAACATGTTTCAAGTCAGAATCATGTAAATAGAGCACCAATTGTGACCTAAAAACGTTTTTCCCATCAGTAAAACAGCGTTGCAGTCATTTTCTACCAGAAGCTGTTATGTTTCTATGTCGGAAACATGTGAATTTAGCCCCCAAACAGCTTCCTGTGGCCTGAAAATATTGTTTCCTTCACTAATTGAGCTTCGCAGTCATTTTCTACCAGAATCTCTTATAAAAACATGTTTCAAGTCAGAATCATGTAAATTGCTTAACCAAAGAGCATCTCGTGACCTAAATGTTTTTTCCTATCACTAAAACAGCTTGGCAGTCATTTTCTACCAGAATCTCTTATAAAAACATGTTTCAAGGCAGAATCATGTAAATAGAGCACCAATTGTGACCTAAAAACGTTTTTCCCATCAGTAAAACAGCTTTGCAGTCATTTTCTACCAGAATCTCTTATAAAAACATGTTTCAAGTCAGAATCATGTAAATTGCTTAACCAAAGAGCTTCTCGTGACCTCAATGTTTTTTCCTATCACTAAAACAGCTTTGCAGTCATTTTCTACCAGATCTCTTATAAAAACATGTTAAAAGTCAGAATCATGTAAATTCCTTAACCAAAGACCTTGTTGTGACCTAAAAACGTTTTTCCCATCAGTAAAACAGTTTTGCAGTCATTGTCTACCAGAAGCTGTTATGTTTCTATGTCGGAAACATGTGAATTTAGCCCCCAAACAGCTTCCTGTGGCCTGAAAACATTGTTTCCTTCACTAATTGAGCTTCGCAGTCATTTTCTACCAGATCTCTTATAAAAACATGTTTCAAGTCAGAATCATGTAAATTGCTTAACCAAAGAGCATCTCGTGACCTAAATGTTTTTTCCTATCACTAAAACAGCTTGGCAGTCATTTTCTACCAGAATCTCTTATAAAAACATGTTTCAAGTCAGAATCATGTAAATAGAGCACCAATTGTGACCTAAAAACGTTTTTCCCATCAGTAAAACAGCTTTGCAGTCATTTTCTACCAGAAGCTGTTATGTTTCTATGTCGGAAACATGTGAATTTAGCCCCCAAACAGCTTCCTGTGGCCTGAAAACATTGTTTCCTTCACTAATTGAGCTTCGCAGTCATTTTCTACCAGAATCTCTTATAAAAACATGTTTCAAGTCAGAATCATGTAAATTGCTTAACCAAAGAGCTTCTCGTGACCTAAATGTTTTTTCCTATCACTAAAACAGCTTTGCAGTCATTTTCTACCAGAATCTCTTATAAAAACATGTTAAAAGTCAGAATCATGTAAATTGCTTAACCAAAGACCTTGTTGTGACCTAAAAACGTTTTTCCCATCAGTAAAACAGCTTTGCAGTCATTTTCTACCAGAATCTAAAAAGATGTTACTATGTCAGAATCATGTAAAGAGCACCAATTGTGACCTAAAAAGTCTTTTCCACCATAATACAGCTTTTGCAGTCATTTTCTACCTGAATCTCTTATAAAGAATTTTCTAAGTCAGATTCAGGTAAATTGAGCACCAAAGAGCTTATTGTGGCCTAAAGACATTGTTTCCTTCACTAAAAGAGCTTTGCAGTCAGTTTCTACCAGAATCTAAAAAGATGTTACAATGTCAGAATCATGTATAAATAGAGCACCAATTGTGACCTAAAAACGTTTTTCCCATCAGTAAAACAGCTTTGCAGTCATTTTCTACCAGAATCTCTTATAAAAACATGTTTCAAGTCAGAATCATGTAAATTGCTTAACCAAAGAGCATCTCGTGACCTAAATGGTTTTTCCTATCACTAAAACAGCTTTGCAGTCATTTTCTACCAGATCTCTTATAAAAACACGTTAAAAGTCAGAATCATGTAAATTCCTTAACCAAAGACCTTGTTGTGACCTAAAAACGTTTTTCCCATCAGTAAAACAGCTTTGCAGTCATTTTCTACCAGAATCTCTTATAAAAACATGTTTCAAGTCAGAATCATGTAAATTGCTTAACCAAAGAGCTTCCAGTGACCTAAATGTTTTTTCCTATCACTAAAACAGCTTTGCAGTCATTTTCTACCAAATCGCTTAGAAAAACATGTTAAAAGTCAGAATCATGTAAATTCCTTAACCAAAGACCTTGTGACCTAAAAACGTTTTTCCCATCAGTAAAACAGCTTTGCAGTCATTTTCTACCATAAGCTGTTATGTCTCTATGTCGGAAACATGTGAATTTAGCCCCCAAACAGCTTCCTGTGGCCTGAAAACATTGTTTCCTTCACTTATTGAGCTTCGCAGTCATTTTCTACCAGAATCTCTTATAAAAACATGTTTCAAGTCAGAATCATGTAAATTGCTTAACCAAAGAGCATCTCGTGACCTAAATGTTTTTTCCTATCACTAAAACAGCTTGGCAGTCATTTTCTACCAGAATCTCTTATAAAAACATGTTTCAAGTCAGAATCATGTAAATAGAGCACCAATTGTGACCTAAAAACGTTTTTTCCCATCAGTAAAACAGCTTTGCAGTCATTTTCTACCAGAATCTCTTATAAAAACATGTTTCAAGTCAGAATCATGTAAATAGAGCACCAATTGTGACCTAAAAACGTTTTTCCCATCAGTAAAACAGCGTTGCAGTCATTTTCTACCAGAAGCTGTTATGTTTCTATGTCGGAAACATGTGAATTTAGCCCCCAAACAGCTTCCTGTGGCCTGAAAACATTGTTTCCTTCACTAATTGAGCTTTGCAGTCATTTTCTACCAGAATCTCTTATAAAAACATGTTTCAAGTCAGAATCATGTAAATTGCTTAACCAAAGAGCATCTCGTGACCTAAATGTTTTTTCCTATCACTAAAACAGCTTGGCAGTCATTTTCTACCAGAATCTCTTATAAAAACATGTTTCAAGTCAGAATCATGTAAATAGAGCACCAATTGTGACCTAAAAACGTTTTTCCCATCAGTAAAACAGCTTTGCAGTCATTTTCTACCAGAATCTCTTATAAAAACATGTTTCAAGTCAGAATCATGTAAATTGCTTAACAAAGATCATCTCGTGACCTAAATGTTTTTTCCTATCACTAAAACAGCTTTGCAGTCATTTTCTACCAGATCTCTTATAAAAACATGTTAAAAGTCAGAATCATGTAAATTGCATAACCAAAGACCTTGTTGTGACCTAAAAACGTTTTTCCCATCAGTAAAACAGCTTTGCAGTCATTTTCTACCAGAAGCTGTTATGTTTCTATGTCGGAAACATGTGAATTTAGCCCCCAAACAGCTTCCTGTGGCCTGAAAACATTGTTTCCTTCACTAATTGAGCTTCGCAGTCATTTTCTACCAGAATCTCTTATAAAAACATGTTTCAAGTCAGAATCATGTAAATAGAGCACCAATTGTGACCTAAAAACGTTTTTCCCATCAGTAAAACAGCGTTGCAGTCATTTTCTACCAGAAGCTGTTATGTTTCTATGTCGGAAACATGTGAATTTAGCCCCCAAACAGCTTCCTGTGGCCTGAAAACATTGTTTCCTTCACTAATTGAGCTTCGCAGTCATTTTCTACCAGAATCTCTTATAAAAACATGTTTCAAGTCAGAATCATGTAAATTGCTTAACCAAAGAGCTTCTCGTGACCTAAATGTTTTTTCCTATCACTAAAACAGCTTTGCAGTCATTTTCTACCAGAATCTCTTATAAAAACATGTTAAAAGTCAGAATCATGTAAATTGCTTAACCAAAGACCTTGTTGTGACCTAAAAACGTTTTTCCCATCAGTAAAACAGCTTTGCAGTCATTTTCTACCAGAATCTAAAAAGATGTTACTATGTCAGAATCATGTAAAGAGCACCAATTGTGACCTAAAAAGTCTTTTCCACCATAATACAGCTTTTGCAGTCATTTTCTACCTGAATCTCTTATAAAGAATTTTCTAAGTCAGATTCAGGTAAATTGAGCACCAAAGAGCTTATTGTGGCCTAAAGACATTGTTTCCTTCACTAAAAGAGCTTTGCAGTCAGTTTCTACCAGAATCTAAAAAGATGTTACAATGTCAGAATCATGTATAAATAGAGCACCAATTGTGACCTAAAAACGTTTTTCCCATCAGTAAAACAGCTTTGCAGTCATTTTCTACCAGAATCTCTTATAAAAACATGTTTCAAGTCAGAATCATGTAAATTGCTTAACCAAAGAGCTTCTCGTGACCTAAATGTTTTTTTCCTATCACTAAAACAGCTTTGCAGTCATTTTCTACCAGAATCTCTTATAAAAACATGTTTCAAGTCAGAATCATGTAAATAGAGCACCAATTGTGACCTAAAAACGTTTTTCCCATCAGTAAAACAGCTTTGCAGTCATTTTCTACCAGAATCTCTTATAAAAACATGTTTCAAGTCAGAATCATGTAAATAGAGCACCAATTGTGACCTAAAAACGTTTTTCCCATCAGTAAAACAGCGTTGCAGTCATTTTCTACCAGAAGCTGTTATGTTTCTATGTCGGAAACATGTGAATTTAGCCCCCAAACAGCTTCCTGTGGCCTGAAAACATTGTTTCCTTCACTAATTGAGCTTCGCAGTCATTTTCTACCAGAATCTCTTATAAAAACATGTTTCAAGTCAGAATCATGTAAATTGCTTAACCAAAGAGCATCTCGTGACCTAAATGTTTTTTCCTATCACTAAAACAGCTTGGCAGTCATTTTCTACCAGAATCTCTTATAAAAACATGTTTCAAGTCAGAATCATGTAAATAGAGCACCAATTGTGACCTAAAAACGTTTTTCCCATCAGTAAAACAGCTTTGCAGTCATTTTCTACCAGAATCTCTTATAAAAACATGTTTCAAGTCAGAATCATGTAAATTGCTTAACCAAAGAGCTTCTCGTGACCTAAATGTTTTTTCCTATCACTAAAACAGCTTTGCAGTCATTTTCTACCAGATCTCTTATAAAAACATGTTAAAAGTCAGAATCATGTAAATTCCTTAACCAAAGACCTTGTTGTGACCTAAAAACGTTTTTCCCATCAGTAAAACAGTTTTGCACTCATTTTCTACCAGAAGCTGTTATGTTTCTATGTCGGAAACATGTGAATTTAGCCCCCAAACAGCTTCCTGTTGCCTGAAAACATTGTTTCCTTCACTTATTGAGCTTCGCAGTCATTTTCTACCAGAATCTCTTATAAAAACATGTTTCAAGTCAGAATCATGTAAATAGAGCACCAATTGTGACCTAAAAACGTTTTTCCCATCAGTAAAACAGCGTTGCAGTCATTTTCTACCAGAAGCTGTTATGTTTCTATGTCGGAAACATGTGAATTTAGCCCCCAAACAGCTTCCTGTGGCCTGAAAACATTGTTTCCTTCACTAATTGAGCTTCGCAGTCATTTTCTACCAGAATCTCTTATAAAAACATGTTAAAAGTCAGAATCATGTAAATTCCTTAACCAAAGACCTTGTTGTGACCTAAAAACGTTTTTCCCATCAGTAAAACAGCTTTGCAGTCATTTTCTACCAGAAGCTGTTATGTTTCTATGTCAGACAAATGTGAATTTAGCCCCCAAGCAGCTTCCTGTGGCCTGAAAACATTGTTTCCTTCACTTATTGAGCTTCGCAGTCATTTTCTACCAGAATCTCTTATAAAAACATGTTTCAAGTCAGAATCATGTAAATAGAGCACCAATTGTGACCTAAAAACGTTTTTTCCCATCATTAAAACAGCGTTGCAGTCATTTTCTACCAGAAGCTGTTATGTTTCTATGTCGGAAACATGTGAATTTAGCCCCCAAACAGCTTCCTGTGGCCTGAAAACATTGTTTCCTTCACTAATTGAGCTTCGCAGTCATTTTCTACCAGAATCTCTTATAAAAACATGTTTCAAGTCAGAATCATGTAAATTGCTTAACCAAAGAGCATCTCGTGACCTAAATGTTTTTTCCTATCACTAAAACAGCTTGGCAGTCATTTTCTACCAGAATCTCTTATAAAAACATGTTTCAAGGCAGAATCATGTAAATAGAGCACCAATTGTGACCTAAAAACGTTTTTCCCATCAGTAAAACAGCTTTGCAGTCATTTTCTACCAGAATCTCTTATAAAAACATGTTTCAAGTCAGAATCATGTAAATTGCTTAACCAAAGAGCTTCTCGTGACCTCAATGTTTTTTCCTATCACTAAAACAGCTTTGCAGTCATTTTCTACCAGATCTCTTATAAAAACATGTTAAAAGTCAGAATCATGTAAATTCCTTAACCAAAGACCTTGTTGTGACCTAAAAACGTTTTTCCCATCAGTAAAACAGTTTTGCAGTCATTGTCTACCAGAAGCTGTTATGTTTCTATGTCGGAAACATGTGAATTTAGCCCCCAAACAGCTTCCTGTGGCCTGAAAACATTGTTTCCTTCACTAATTGAGCTTCGCAGTCATTTTCTACCAGATTCTCTTATAAAAACATGTTTCAAGTCAGAATCATGTAAATTGCTTAACCAAAGAGCATCTCGTGACCTAAATGTTTTTTCCTATCACTAAAACAGCTTGGCAGTCATTTTCTACCAGAATCTCTTATAAAAACATGTTTCAAGTCAGAATCATGTAAATAGAGCACCAATTGTGACCTAAAAACGTTTTTCCCATCAGTAAAACAGCTTTGCAGTCATTTTCTACCAGAAGCTGTTATGTTTCTATGTCGGAAACATGTGAATTTAGCCCCCAAACAGCTTCCTGTGGCCTGAAAACATTGTTTCCTTCACTAATTGAGCTTCGCAGTCATTTTCTACCAGAATCTCTTATAAAAACATGTTTCAAGTCAGAATCATGTAAATTGCTTAACCAAAGAGCATCTCGTGACCTAAATGTTTTTTCCTATCACTAAAACAGCTTGGCAGTCATTTTCTACCAGAATCTCTTATAAAAACATGTTTCAAGTCAGAATCATGTAAATAGAGCACCAATTGTGACCTAAAAACGTTTTTCCCATCAGTAAAACAGCTTTGCAGTCATTTTCTACCAGAATCTCTTATAAAAACATGTTTCAAGTCAGAATCATGTAAATTGCTTAACCAAAGAGCTTCTCGTGACCTAAATGTTTTTTTCCTATCACTAAAACAGCTTTGCAGTCATTTTCTACCAGATCTCTTATAAAAACATGTTAAAAGTCAGAATCATGTAAATTCCTTAACCAAAGACCTTGTTGTGACCTAAAAACGTTTTTCCCATCAGTAAAACAGTTTTGCACTCATTTTCTACCAGAAGCTGTTATGTTTCTATGTCGGAAACATGTGAATTTAGCCCCCAAACAGCTTCCTGTTGCCTGAAAACATTGTTTCCTTCACTTATTGAGCTTCGCAGTCATTTTCTACCAGAATCTCTTATAAAAACATGTTTCAAGTCAGAATCATGTAAATAGAGCACCAATTGTGACCTAAAAACGTTTTTCCCATCAGTAAAACAGCGTTGCAGTCATTTTCTACCAGAAGCTGTTATGTTTCTATGTCGGAAACATGTGAATTTAGCCCCCAAACAGCTTCCTGTGGCCTGAAAACATTGTTTCCTTCACTAATTGAGCTTCGCAGTCATTTTCTACCAGAATCTCTTATAAAAACATGTTAAAAGTCAGAATCATGTAAATTCCTTAACCAAAGACCTTGTTGTGACCTAAAAACGTTTTTCCCATCAGTAAAACAGCTTTGCAGTCATTTTCTACCAGAAGCTGTTATGTTTCTATGTCAGACAAATGTGAATTTAGCCCCCAAGCAGCTTCCTGTGGCCTGAAAACATTGTTTCCTTCACTTATTGAGCTTCGCAGTCATTTTCTACCAGAATCTCTTATAAAAACATGTTTCAAGTCAGAATCATGTAAATAGAGCACCAATTGTGACCTAAAAACGTTTTTCCCATCATTAAAACAGCGTTGCAGTCATTTTCTACCAGAAGCTGTTATGTTTCTATGTCGGAAACATGTGAATTTAGCCCCCAAACAGCTTCCTGTGGCCTGAAAACATTGTTTCCTTCACTAATTGAGCTTCGCAGTCATTTTCTACCAGAATCTCTTATAAAAACATGTTTCAAGTCAGAATCATGTAAATTGCTTAACCAAAGAGCATCTCGTGACCTAAATGTTTTTTCCTATCACTAAAACAGCTTGGCAGTCATTTTCTACCAGAATCTCTTATAAAAACATGTTTCAAGGCAGAATCATGTAAATAGAGCACCAATTGTGACCTAAAAACGTTTTTCCCATCAGTAAAACAGCTTTGCAGTCATTTTCTACCAGAATCTCTTATAAAAACATGTTTCAAGTCAGAATCATGTAAATTGCTTAACCAAAGAGCTTCTCGTGACCTCAATGTTTTTTCCTATCACTAAAACAGCTTTGCAGTCATTTTCTACCAGATCTCTTATAAAAACATGTTAAAAGTCAGAATCATGTAAATTCCTTAACCAAAGACCTTGTTGTGACCTAAAAACGTTTTTCCCATCAGTAAAACAGTTTTGCAGTCATTGTCTACCAGAAGCTGTTATGTTTCTATGTCGGAAACATGTGAATTTAGCCCCCAAACAGCTTCCTGTGGCCTGAAAACATTGTTTCCTTCACTAATTGAGCTTCGCAGTCATTTTCTACCAGATTCTCTTATAAAAACATGTTTCAAGTCAGAATCATGTAAATTGCTTAACCAAAGAGCATCTCGTGACCTAAATGTTTTTTCCTATCACTAAAACAGCTTGGCAGTCATTTTCTACCAGAATCTCTTATAAAAACATGTTTCAAGTCAGAATCATGTAAATAGAGCACCAATTGTGACCTAAAAACGTTTTTCCCCATCAGTAAAACAGCTTTGCAGTCATTTTCTACCAGAAGCTGTTATGTTTCTATGTCGGAAACATGTGAATTTAGCCCCCAAACAGCTTCCTGTGGCCTGAAAACATTGTTTCCTTCACTAATTGAGCTTCGCAGTCATTTTCTACCAGAATCTCTTATAAAACATGTTTCAAGTCAGAATCATGTAAATTGCTTAACCAAAGAGCTTCTCGTGACCTAAATGTTTTTTCCTATCACTAAAACAGCTTTGCAGTCATTTTCTACCAGAATCTCTTATAAAAACATGTTAAAAGTCAGAATCATGTAAATTGCTTAACCAAAGACCTTGTTGTGACCTAAAAACGTTTTTCCCATCAGTAAAACAGCTTTGCAGTCATTTTCTACCAGAATCTAAAAAGATGTTACTATGTCAGAATCATGTAAAGAGCACCAATTGTGACCTAAAAAGTCTTTTCCACCATAATACAGCTTTTGCAGTCATTTTCTACCTGAATCTCTTATAAAGAATTTTCTAAGTCAGATTCAGGTAAATTGAGCACCAAAGAGCTTATTGTGGCCTAAAGACATTGTTTCCTTCACTAAAAGAGCTTTGCAGTCAGTTTCTACCAGAATCTAAAAAGATGTTACAATGTCAGAATCATGTATAAATAGAGCACCAATTGTGACCTAAAAACGTTTTTTCCCATCAGTAAAACAGCTTTGCAGTCATTTTCTACCAGAATCTCTTATAAAAACATGTTTCAAGTCAGAATCATGTAAATTGCTTAACCAAAGAGCATCTCGTGACCTAAATGGTTTTTCCTATCACTAAAACAGCTTTGCAGTCATTTTCTACCAGATCTCTTATAAAAACACGTTAAAAGTCAGAATCATGTAAATTCCTTAACCAAAGACCTTATTGTGACCTAAAAACGTTTTTCCCATCAGTAAAACAGCTTTGCAGTCATTTTCTACCAGAATCTCTTATAAAAACATGTTTCAAGTCAGAATCATGTAAATTGCTTAACCAAAGAGCTTCCAGTGACCTAAATGTTTTTTCCTATCACTAAAACAGCTTTGCAGTCATTTTCTACCAAATCGCTTAGAAAAACATGTTAAAAGTCAGAATCATGTAAATTCCTTAACCAAAGACCTTGTGACCTAAAAACGTTTTTCCCATCAGTAAAACAGCTTTGCAGTCATTTTCTACCATAAGCTGTTATGTCTCTATGTCGGAAACATGTGAATTTAGCCCCCAAACAGCTTCCTGTGGCCTGAAAACATTGTTTCCTTCACTTATTGAGCTTCGCAGTCATTTTCTACCAGAATCTCTTATAAAAACATGTTTCAAGTCAGAATCATGTAAATTGCTTAACCAAAGAGCATCTCGTGACCTAAATGTTTTTTCCTATCACTAAAACAGCTTGGCAGTCATTTTCTACCAGAATCTCTTATAAAAACATGTTTCAAGTCAGAATCATGTAAATAGAGCACCAATTGTGACCTAAAAACGTTTTTCCCATCAGTAAAACAGCTTTGCAGTCATTTTCTACCAGAATCTCTTATAAAAACATGTTTCAAGTCAGAATCATGTAAATAGAGCACCAATTGTGACCTAAAAACGTTTTTCCCATCAGTAAAACAGCGTTGCAGTCATTTTCTACCAGAAGCTGTTATGTTTCTATGTCGGAAACATGTGAATTTAGCCCCCAAACAGCTTCCTGTGGCCTGAAAACATTGTTTCCTTCACTAATTGAGCTTCGCAGTCATTTTCTACCAGAATCTCTTATAAAAACATGTTTCAAGTCAGAATCATGTAAATTGCTTAACCAAAGAGCATCTCGTGACCTAAATGTTTTTTCCTATCACTAAAACAGCTTGGCAGTCATTTTCTACCAGAATCTCTTATAAAAACATGTTTCAAGTCAGAATCATGTAAATAGAGCACCAATTGTGACCTAAAAACGTTTTTCCCATCAGTAAAACAGCTTTGCAGTCATTTTCTACCAGAATCTCTTATAAAAACATGTTTCAAGTCAGAATCATGTAAATTGCTTAACCAAAGAGCTTCTCGTGACCTAAATGTTTTTTTCCTATCACTAAAACAGCTTTGCAGTCATTTTCTACCAGATCTCTTATAAAAACATGTTAAAAGTCAGAATCATGTAAATTCCTTAACCAAAGACCTTGTTGTGACCTAAAAACGTTTTTCCCATCAGTAAAACAGTTTTGCACTCATTTTCTACCAGAAGCTGTTATGTTTCTATGTCGGAAACATGTGAATTTAGCCCCCAAACAGCTTCCTGTTGCCTGAAAACATTGTTTCCTTCACTTATTGAGCTTCGCAGTCATTTTCTACCAGAATCTCTTATAAAAACATGTTTCAAGTCAGAATCATGTAAATAGAGCACCAATTGTGACCTAAAAACGTTTTTCCCATCAGTAAAACAGCGTTGCAGTCATTTTCTACCAGAAGCTGTTATGTTTCTATGTCGGAAACATGTGAATTTAGCCCCCAAACAGCTTCCTGTGGCCTGAAAACATTGTTTCCTTCACTAATTGAGCTTCGCAGTCATTTTCTACCAGAATCTCTTATAAAAACATGTTAAAAGTCAGAATCATGTAAATTCCTTAACCAAAGACCTTGTTGTGACCTAAAAACGTTTTTCCCATCAGTAAAACAGCTTTGCAGTCATTTTCTACCAGAAGCTGTTATGTTTCTATGTCAGACAAATGTGAATTTAGCCCCCAAGCAGCTTCCTGTGGCCTGAAAACATTGTTTCCTTCACTTATTGAGCTTCGCAGTCATTTTCTACCAGAATCTCTTATAAAAACATGTTTCAAGTCAGAATCATGTAAATAGAGCACCAATTGTGACCTAAAAACGTTTTTCCCATCATTAAAACAGCGTTGCAGTCATTTTCTACCAGAAGCTGTTATGTTTCTATGTCGGAAACATGTGAATTTAGCCCCCAAACAGCTTCCTGTGGCCTGAAAACATTGTTTCCTTCACTAATTGAGCTTCGCAGTCATTTTCTACCAGAATCTCTTATAAAAACATGTTTCAAGTCAGAATCATGTAAATTGCTTAACCAAAGAGCATCTCGTGACCTAAATGTTTTTTCCTATCACTAAAACAGCTTGGCAGTCATTTTCTACCAGAATCTCTTATAAAAACATGTTTCAAGGCAGAATCATGTAAATAGAGCACCAATTGTGACCTAAAAACGTTTTTCCCATCAGTAAAACAGCTTTGCAGTCATTTTCTACCAGAATCTCTTATAAAAACATGTTTCAAGTCAGAATCATGTAAATTGCTTAACCAAAGAGCTTCTCGTGACCTCAATGTTTTTTCCTATCACTAAAACAGCTTTGCAGTCATTTTCTACCAGATCTCTTATAAAAACATGTTAAAAGTCAGAATCATGTAAATTCCTTAACCAAAGACCTTGTTGTGACCTAAAAACGTTTTTCCCATCAGTAAAACAGTTTTGCAGTCATTGTCTACCAGAAGCTGTTATGTTTCTATGTCGGAAACATGTGAATTTAGCCCCCAAACAGCTTCCTGTGGCCTGAAAACATTGTTTCCTTCACTAATTGAGCTTCGCAGTCATTTTCTACCAGATTCTCTTATAAAAACATGTTTCAAGTCAGAATCATGTAAATTGCTTAACCAAAGAGCATCTCGTGACCTAAATGTTTTTTCCTATCACTAAAACAGCTTGGCAGTCATTTTCTACCAGAATCTCTTATAAAAACATGTTTCAAGTCAGAATCATGTAAATAGAGCACCAATTGTGACCTAAAAACGTTTTTCCCATCAGTAAAACAGCTTTGCAGTCATTTTCTACCAGAAGCTGTTATGTTTCTATGTCGGAAACATGTGAATTTAGCCCCCAAACAGCTTCCTGTGGCCTGAAAACATTGTTTCCTTCACTAATTGAGCTTCGCAGTCATTTTCTACCAGAATCTCTTATAAAACATGTTTCAAGTCAGAATCATGTAAATTGCTTAACCAAAGAGCTTCTCGTGACCTAAATGTTTTTTCCTATCACTAAAACAGCTTTGCAGTCATTTTCTACCAGAATCTCTTATAAAAACATGTTAAAAGTCAGAATCATGTAAATTGCTTAACCAAAGACCTTGTTGTGACCTAAAAACGTTTTTCCCATCAGTAAAACAGCTTTGCAGTCATTTTCTACCAGAATCTAAAAAGATGTTACTATGTCAGAATCATGTAAAGAGCACCAATTGTGACCTAAAAAGTCTTTTCCACCATAATACAGCTTTTGCAGTCATTTTCTACCTGAATCTCTTATAAAGAATTTTCTAAGTCAGATTCAGGTAAATTGAGCACCAAAGAGCTTATTGTGGCCTAAAGACATTGTTTCCTTCACTAAAAGAGCTTTGCAGTCAGTTTCTACCAGAATCTAAAAAGATGTTACAATGTCAGAATCATGTATAAATAGAGCACCAATTGTGACCTAAAAACGTTTTTCCCATCAGTAAAACAGCTTTGCAGTCATTTTCTACCAGAATCTCTTATAAAAACATGTTTCAAGTCAGAATCATGTAAATTGCTTAACCAAAGAGCATCTCGTGACCTAAATGGTTTTTCCTATCACTAAAACAGCTTTGCAGTCATTTTCTACCAGATCTCTTATAAAAACACGTTAAAAGTCAGAATCATGTAAATTCCTTAACCAAAGACCTTGTTGTGACCTAAAAACGTTTTTCCCATCAGTAAAACAGCTTTGCAGTCATTTTCTACCAGAATCTCTTATAAAAACATGTTTCAAGTCAGAATCATGTAAATTGCTTAACCAAAGAGCTTCCAGTGACCTAAATGTTTTTTCCTATCACTAAAACAGCTTTGCAGTCATTTTCTACCAAATCGCTTAGAAAAACATGTTAAAAGTCAGAATCATGTAAATTCCTTAACCAAAGACCTTGTGACCTAAAAACGTTTTTCCCATCAGTAAAACAGCTTTGCAGTCATTTTCTACCATAAGCTGTTATGTCTCTATGTCGGAAACATGTGAATTTAGCCCCCAAACAGCTTCCTGTGGCCTGAAAACATTGTTTCCTTCACTTATTGAGCTTCGCAGTCATTTTCTACCAGAATCTCTTATAAAAACATGTTTCAAGTCAGAATCATGTAAATTGCTTAACCAAAGAGCATCTCGTGACCTAAATGTTTTTTCCTATCACTAAAACAGCTTGGCAGTCATTTTCTACCAGAATCTCTTATAAAAACATGTTTCAAGTCAGAATCATGTAAATAGAGCACCAATTGTGACCTAAAAACGTTTTTCCCATCAGTAAAACAGCTTTGCAGTCATTTTCTACCAGAATCTCTTATAAAAACATGTTTCAAGTCAGAATCATGTAAATAGAGCACCAATTGTGACCTAAAAACGTTTTTCCCATCAGTAAAACAGCGTTGCAGTCATTTTCTACCAGAAGCTGTTATGTTTCTATGTCGGAAACATGTGAATTTAGCCCCCAAACAGCTTCCTGTGGCCTGAAAACATTGTTTCCTTCACTAATTGAGCTTCGCAGTCATTTTCTACCAGAATCTCTTATAAAAACATGTTTCAAGTCAGAATCATGTAAATTGCTTAACCAAAGAGCATCTCGTGACCTAAATGTTTTTTCCTATCACTAAAACAGCTTGGCAGTCATTTTCTACCAGAATCTCTTATAAAAACATGTTTCAAGTCAGAATCATGTAAATAGAGCACCAATTGTGACCTAAAAACGTTTTTCCCATCAGTAAAACAGCTTTGCAGTCATTTTCTACCAGAATCTCTTATAAAAACATGTTTCAAGTCAGAATCATGTAAATTGCTTAACAAAGATCATCTCGTGACCTAAATGTTTTTTCCTATCACTAAAACAGCTTTGCAGTCATTTTCTACCAGATCTCTTATAAAAACATGTTAAAAGTCAGAATCATGTAAATTGCATAACCAAAGACCTTGTTGTGACCTAAAAACGTTTTTCCCATCAGTAAAACAGCTTTGCAGTCATTTTCTACCAGAAGCTGTTATGTTTCTATGTCGGAAACATGTGAATTTAGCCCCCAAACAGCTTCCTGTGGCCTGAAAACATTGTTTCCTTCACTTATTGAGCTTCGCAGTCATTTTCTACCAGAATCTCTTATAAAAACATGTTTCAAGTCAGAATCATGTAAATAGAGCACCAATTGTGACCTAAAAACGTTTTTCCCATCAGTAAAACAGCGTTGCAGTCATTTTCTACCAGAAGCTGTTATGTTTCTATGTCGGAAACATGTGAATTTAGCCCCCAAACAGCTTCCTGTGGCCTGAAAACATTGTTTCCTTCACTAATTGAGCTTCGCAGTCATTTTCTACCAGAATCTCTTATAAAAACATGTTTCAAGTCAGAATCATGTAAATTGCTTAACCAAAGAGCTTCTCGTGACCTAAATGTTTTTTCCTATCACTAAAACAGCTTTGCAGTCATTTTCTACCAGAATCTCTTATAAAAACATGTTAAAAGTCAGAATCATGTAAATTGCTTAACCAAAGACCTTGTTGTGACCTAAAAACGTTTTTCCCATCAGTAAAACAGCTTTGCAGTCATTTTCTACCAGAATCTAAAAAGATGTTACTATGTCAGAATCATGTAAAGAGCACCAATTGTGACCTAAAAAGTCTTTTCCACCATAATACAGCTTTTGCAGTCATTTTCTACCTGAATCTCTTATAAAGAATTTTCTAAGTCAGATTCAGGTAAATTGAGCACCAAAGAGCTTATTGTGGCCTAAAGACATTGTTTCCTTCACTAAAAGAGCTTTGCAGTCAGTTTCTACCAGAATCTAAAAAGATGTTACAATGTCAGAATCATGTATAAATAGAGCACCAATTGTGACCTAAAAACGTTTTTCCCATCAGTAAAACAGCTTTGCAGTCATTTTCTACCAGAATCTCTTATAAAAACATGTTTCAAGTCAGAATCATGTAAATTGCTTAACCAAAGAGCTTCTCGTGACCTAAATGTTTTTTTCCTATCACTAAAACAGCTTTGCAGTCATTTTCTACCAGATCTCTTATAAAAACATGTTAAAAGTCAGAATCATGTAAATTCCTTAACCAAAGACCTTGTTGTGACCTAAAAACGTTTTTTCCCATCAGTAAAACAGTTTTGCAGTCATTTTCTACCAGAAGCTGTTATGTTTCTATGTCGGAAACATGTGAATTTAGCCCCCAAACAGCTTCCTGTGGCCTGAAAACATTGTTTCCTTCACTAATTGAGCTTCGCAGTCATTTTCTACCAGAATCTCTTATAAAAACATGTTAAAAGTCAGAATCATGTAAATTCCTTAACCAAAGACCTTGTTGTGACCTAAAAACGTTTTTCCCATCAGTAAAACAGCTTTGCAGTCATTTTCTACCAGAAGCTGTTATGTTTCTATGTCAGACAAATGTGAATTTAGCCCCCAAGCAGCTTCCTGTGGCCTGAAAACATTGTTTCCTTCACTTATTGAGCTTCGCAGTCATTTTCTACCAGAATCTCTTATAAAAACATGTTTCAAGTCAGAATCATGTAAATAGAGCACCAATTGTGACCTAAAAACGTTTTTCCCATCAGTAAAACAGCGTTGCAGTCATTTTCTACCAGAAGCTGTTATGTTTCTATGTCGGAAACATGTGAATTTAGCCCCCAAACAGCTTCCTGTGGCCTGAAAACATTGTTTCCTTCACTAATTGAGCTTCGCAGTCATTTTCTACCAGAATCTCTTATAAAAACATGTTTCAAGTCAGAATCATGTAAATTGCTTAACCAAAGAGCATCTCGTGACCTAAATGTTTTTTCCTATCACTAAAACAGCTTGGCAGTCATTTTCTACCAGAATCTCTTATAAAAACATGTTTCAAGTCAGGATCATGTAAATAGAGCACCAATTGTGACCTAAAAACGTTTTTCCCATCAGTAACACAGCTTTGCAGTCATTTTCTACCAGAATCTCTTATAAAAACATATTTCAAGTCAGAATCATGTAAATTGCTTAACCAAAGAGCTTCTCGTGACCTAAATGTTTTTTCCTATCACTAAAACAGCTTTGCAGTCATTTTCTACCAGATCTCTTATAAAAACATGTTAAAAGTCAGAATCATGTAAATTCCTTAACCAAAGACCTTGTTGTGACCTAAAAACGTTTTTCCCATCAGTAAAACAGCTTTGCAGTCATTTTCTACCAGAAGCTGTTATGTTTCTATGTCAGACAAATGTGAATTTAGCCCCCAAGCAGCTTCCTGTGGCCTGAAAACATTGTTTCCTTCACTTATTGAGCTTCGCAGTCATTTTCTACCAGAATCTCTTATAAAAACATGTTTCAAGTCAGAATCATGTAAATAGAGCACCAATTGTGACCTAAAAACGTTTTTCCCATCAGTAAAACAGCTTTGCAGTCATTTTCTACCAGAATCTCTTATAAAAACATGTTTCAAGTCAGAATCATGTAAATTGCTTAACCAAAGAGCTTCTCGTGACCTAAATGTTTTTTCCTATCACTAAAACAGCTTTGCAGTCATTTTCTACCAGATCTCTTATAAAAACATGTTAAAAGTCAGAATCATGTAAATTCCTTAACCAAAGACCTTGTTGTGACCTAAAAACGTTTTTCCCATCAGTAAAACAGTTTTGCAGTCATTGTCTACCAGAAGCTGTTATGTTTCTATGTCGGAAACATGTGAATTTAGCCCCCAAACAGCTTCCTGTGGCCTGAAAACATTGTTTCCTTCACTAATTGAGCTTCGCAGTCATTTTCTACCAGATTCTCTTATAAAAACATGTTTCAAGTCAGAATCATGTAAATTGCTTAACCAAAGAGCATCTCGTGACCTAAATGTTTTTTCCTATCACTAAAACAGCTTGGCAGTCATTTTCTACCAGAATCTCTTATAAAAACATGTTTCAAGTCAGAATCATGTAAATAGAGCACCAATTGTGACCTAAAAACGTTTTTCCCATCAGTAAAACAGCTTTGCAGTCATTTTCTACCAGAATCTCTTATAAAAACATGTTTCAAGTCAGAATCATGTAAATTGCTTAACCAAAGAGCTTCCAGTGACCTAAATGTTTTTTCCTATCACTAAAACAGATTTGCACTCATTTTCTACCAGATCTCTTATAAAAACATGTTAAAAGTCAGAATCATGTAAATTCCTTAACCAAAGACCTTGTTGTGACCTAAAAACGTTTTTCCCATCAGTAAAACAGCTTTGCAGTAATTTTCTACCAGAAGCTGTTATGTTTCTATGTCGGAAACATGTGAATTTAGCCCCCAAACAGCTTCCTGTGGCCTGAAAACATTGTTTCCTTCACTAATTGAGCTTCGCAGTCATTTTCTACCAGAATCTCTTATAAAAACATGTTTCAAGTCAGAATCATGTAAATTGCTTAACCAAAGAGCTTCTCGTGACCTAAATGTTTTTTCCTATCACTAAAACAGCTTTGCAGTCATTTTCTACCAGAATCTCTTATAAAAACATGTTAAAAGTCAGAATCATGTAAATTGCTTAACCAAAGACCTTGTTGTGACCTAAAAACGTTTTTCCCATCAGTAAAACAGCTTTGCAGTCATTTTCTACCAGAATCTAAAAAGATGTTACTATGTCAGAATCATGTAAAGAGCACCAATTGTGACCTAAAAAGTCTTTTCCACCATAATACAGCTTTTGCAGTCATTTTCTACCTGAATCTCTTATAAAGAATTTTCTAAGTCAGATTCAGGTAAATTGAGCACCAAAGAGCTTATTGTGGCCTAAAGACATTGTTTCCTTCACTAAAAGAGCTTTGCAGTCAGTTTCTACCAGAATCTAAAAAGATGTTACAATGTCAGAATCATGTATAAATAGAGCACCAATTGTGACCTAAAAACTTTTTTCCCATCAGTAAAACAGCTTTGCAGTCATTTTCTACCAGAATCTCTTATAAAAACATGTTTCAAGTCAGAATCATGTAAATTGCTTAACCAAAGAGCATCTCGTGACCTAAATGGTTTTTCCTATCACTAAAACAGCTTTGCAGTCATTTTCTACCAGATCTCTTATAAAAACATGTTAAAAGTCAGAATCATGTAAATTCCTTAACCAAAGAGCTTCCAGTGACCTAAATGTTTTTTCCTATCACTAAAACAGCTTTGCAGTCATTTTCTACCAGATCTCTTATAAAAACACGTTAAAAGTCAGAATCATGTAAATTCCTTAACCAAAGACCTTGTGACCTAAAAACGTTTTTCCCATCAGTAAAACAGCTTTGCAGTCATTTTCTACCATAAGCTTTTATGTCTCTATGTCGGAAACATGTGAATTTAGCCCCCAAACAGCTTCCTGTGGCCTGAAAACATTGTTTCCTTCACTTATTGAGCTTCGCAGTCATTTTCTACCAGAATCTCTTATAAAAACATGTTTCAAGTCAGAATCATGTAAATTGCTTAACCAAAGAGCATCTCGTGACCTAAATGTTTTTTCCTATCACTAAAACAGCTTGGCAGTCATTTTCTACCAGAATCTCTTATAAAAACATGTTTCAAGTCAGAATCATGTAAATAGAGCACCAATTGTGACCTAAAAACGTTTTTCCCATCAGTAAAACAGCTTTGCAGTCATTTTCTACCAGAATCTCTTATAAAAACATGTTTCAAGTCAGAATCATGTAAATAGAGCACCAATTGTGACCTAAAAACGTTTTTCCCATCAGTAAAACAGCGTTGCAGTCATTTTCTACCAGAAGCTGTTATGTTTCTATGTCGGAAACATGTGAATTTAGCCCCCAAACAGCTTCCTGTGGCCTGAAAACATTGTTTCCTTCACTAATTGAGCTTCGCAGTCATTTTCTACCAGAATCTCTTATAAAAACATGTTTCAAGTCAGAATCATGTAAATTGCTTAACCAAAGAGCATCTCGTGACCTAAATGTTTTTTCCAATCACTAAAACAGCTTGGCAGTCATTTTCTACCAGAATCTCTTATAAAAACATGTTTCAAGTCAGAATCATGTAAATAGAGCACCAATTGTGACCTAAAAACGTTTTTCCCATCAGTAAAACAGCTTTGCAGTCATTTTCTACCAGAATCTCTTATAAAAACATGTTTCAAGTCAGAATCATGTAAATTGCTTAACCAAAGAGCTTGTTGTGACCTAAAAACGTTTTTCCCATCAGTAAAACAGTTTTGCAGTCATTTTCTACCAGAAGCTGTTATGTTTCTATGTCGGAAACATGTGAATTTAGCCCCCAAACAGCTTCCTGTGGCCTGAAAACATTGTTTCCTTCACTTATTGAGCTTCGCAGTCATTTTCTACCAGAATCTCTTATAAAAACATGTTTCAAGTCAGAATCATGTAAATAGAGCACCAATTGTGACCTAAAAACGTTTTTCCCATCAGTAAAACAGCGTTGCAGTCATTTTCTACCAGAAGCTGTTATGTTTCTATGTCGGAAACATGTGAATTTAGCCCCCAAACAGCTTCCTGTGGCCTGAAAACATTGTTTCCTTCACTAATTGAGCTTCGCAGTCATTTTCTACCAGAATCTCTTATAAAAACATGTTAAAAGTCAGAATCATGTAAATTCCTTAACCAAAGACCTTGTTGTGACCTAAAAACGTTTTTCCCATCAGTAAAACAGCTTTGCAGTCATTTTCTACCAGAAGCTGTTATGTTTCTATGTCAGACAAATGTGAATTTAGCCCCCAAGCAGCTTCCTGTGGCCTGAAAACATTGTTTCCTTCACTTATTGAGCTTCGCAGTCATTTTCTACCAGAATCTTTTATAAAAACATGTTTCAAGTCAGAATCATGTAAATAGAGCACCAATTGTGACCTAAAAACGTTTTTCCCATCATTAAAACAGCGTTGCAGTCATTTTCTACCAGAAGCTGTTATGTTTCTATGTCGGAAACATGTGAATTTAGCCCCCAAACAGCTTCCTGTGGCCTGAAAACATTGTTTCCTTCACTAATTGAGCTTCGCAGTCATTTTCTACCAGAATCTCTTATAAAAACATGTTTCAAGTCAGAATCATGTAAATTGCTTAACCAAAGAGCATCTCGTGACCTAAATGTTTTTTCCTATCACTAAAACAGCTTGGCAGTCATTTTCTACCAGAATCTCTTATAAAAACATGTTTCAAGTCAGAATCATGTAAATAGAGCACCAATTGTGACCTAAAAACGTTTTTCCCATCAGTAACACAGCTTTGCAGTCATTTTCTACCAGAATCTCTTATAAAAACATATTTCAAGTCAGAATCATGTAAATTGCTTAACCAAAGAGCTTCTCGTGACCTAAATGTTTTTTCCTATCACTAAAACAGCTTGGCAGTCATTTTCTACCAGAATCTCTTATAAAAACATGTTTCAAGGCAGAATCATGTAAATAGAGCACCAATTGTGACCTAAAAACGTTTTTCCCATCAGTAAAACAGCTTTGCAGTCATTTTCTACCAGAATCTCTTATAAAAACATGTTTCAAGTCAGAATCATGTAAATTGCTTAACCAAAGAGCTTCTCGTGACCTAAATGTTTTTTCCTATCACTAAAACAGCTTTGCAGTCATTTTCTACCAGATCTCTTATAAAAACATGTTAAAAGTCAGAATCATGTAAATTCCTTAACCAAAGACCTTGTTGTGACCTAAAAACGTTTTTCCCATCAGTAAAACAGTTTTGCAGTCATTGTCTACCAGAAGCTGTTATGTTTCTATGTCGGAAACATGTGAATTTAGCCCCCAAACAGCTTCCTGTGGCCTGAAAACATTGTTTCCTTCACTAATTGAGCTTCGCAGTCATTTTCTACCAGATTCTCTTATAAAAACATGTTTCAAGTCAGAATCATGTAAATTGCTTAACCAAAGAGCATCTCGTGACCTAAATGTTTTTTCCTATCACTAAAACAGCTTGGCAGTCATTTTCTACCAGAATCTCTTATAAAAACATGTTTCAAGTCAGAATCATGTAAATAGAGCACCAATTGTGACCTAAAAACGTTTTTCCCATCAGTAAAACAGCTTTGCAGTCATTTTCTACCAGAATCTCTTATAAAAACATGTTTCAAGTCAGAATCATGTAAATTGCTTAACCAAAGAGCTTCCAGTGACCTAAATGTTTTTTCCTATCACTAAAACAGATTTGCAGTAATTTTCTACCAGATCTCTTATAAAAACATGTTAAAAGTCAGAATCATGTAAATTCCTTAACCAAAGACCTTGTTGTGACCTAAAAACGTTTTTCCCATCAGTAAAACAGCTTTGCAGTAATTTTCTACCAGAAGCTGTTATGTTTCTATGTCGGAAACATGTGAATTTAGCCCCCAAACAGCTTCCTGTGGCCTGAAAACATTGTTTCCTTCACTAATTGAGCTTCGCAGTCATTTTCTACCAGAATCTCTTATAAAAACATGTTTCAAGTCAGAATCATGTAAATTGCTTAACCAAAGAGCTTCTCGTGACCTAAATGTTTTTTCCTATCACTAAAACAGCTTTGCAGTCATTTTCTACCAGAATCTCTTATAAAAACATGTTAAAAGTCAGAATCATGTAAATTGCTTAACCAAAGACCTTGTTGTGACCTAAAAACGTTTTTCCTATCAGTAAAACAGCTTTGCAGTCATTTTCTACCAGAATCTAAAAAGATGTTACTATGTCAGAATCATGTAAAGAGCACCAATTGTGACCTAAAAAGTCTTTTCCACCATAATACAGCTTTTGCAGTCATTTTCTACCTGAATCTCTTATAAAGAATTTTCTAAGTCAGATTCAGGTAAATTGAGCACCAAAGAGCTTATTGTGGCCTAAAGACATTGTTTCCTTCACTAAAAGAGCTTTGCAGTCAGTTTCTACCAGAATCTAAAAAGATGTTACAATGTCAGAATCATGTATAAGTAGAGCACCAATTGTGACCTAAAAACGTTTTTCCCATCAGTAAAACAGCTTTGCAGTCATTTTCTACCAGAATCTCTTATAAAAACATGTTTCAAGTCAGAATCATGTAAATTGCTTAACCAAAGAGCATCTCGTGACCTAAATGGTTTTTCCTATCACTAAAACAGCTTTGCAGTCATTTTCTACCAGATCTCTTATAAAAACATGTTAAAAGTCAGAATCATGTAAATTCCTTAACCAAAGAGCTTCCAGTGACGTAAATGTTTTTTCCTATCACTAAAACAGCTTTGCAGTCATTTTCTACCAGATCTCTTATAAAAACACGTTAAAAGTCAGAATCATGTAAATTCCTTAACCAAAGACCTTGTTGTGACCTAAAAACGTTTTTCCCATCAGTAAAACAGCTTTGCAGTCATTTTCTACCAGAATCTCTTATAAAAACATGTTTCAAGTCAGAATCATGTAAATTGCTTAACCAAAGAGCTTCCAGTGACCTAAATGTTTTTTCCTATCACTAAAACAGCTTTGCAGTCATTTTCTACCATAAGCTGTTATGTCTCTATGTCGGAAACATGTGAATTTAGCCCCCAAACAGCTTCCTGTGGCCTGAAAACATTGTTTCCTTCACTTATTGAGCTTCGCAGTCATTTTCTACCAGAATCTCTTATAAAAACATGTTTCAAGTCAGAATCATGTAAATTGCTTAACCAAAGAGCATCTCGTGACCTAAATGTTTTTCCTATCACTAAAACAGCTTGGCAGTCATTTTCTACCAGAATCTCTTATAAAAACATGTTTCAAGTCAGAATCATGTAAATAGAGCACCAATTGTGACCTAAAAACGTTTTTCCCATCAGTAAAACAGCTTTGCAGTCATTTTCTACCAGAATCTCTTATAAAAACATGTTTCAAGTCAGAATCATGTAAATAGAGCACCAATTGTGACCTAAAAACGTTTTTTCCCATCAGTAAAACAGCGTTGCAGTCATTTTCTACCAGAAGCTGTTATGTTTCTATGTCGGAAACATGTGAATTTAGCCCCCAAACAGCTTCCTGTGGCCTGAAAACATTGTTTCCTTCACTAATTGAGCTTCGCAGTCATTTTCTACCAGAATCTCTTATAAAAACATGTTTCAAGTCAGAATCATGTAAATTGCTTAACCAAAGAGCATCTCGTGACCTAAATGTTTTTTCCTATCACTAAAACAGCTTGGCAGTCATTTTCTACCAGAATCTCTTATAAAAACATGTTTCAAGTCAGAATCATGTAAATAGAGCACCAATTGTGACCTAAAAACGTTTTTCCCATCAGTAAAACAGCTTTGCAGTCATTTTCTACCAGAATCTCTTATAAAAACATGTTTCAAGTCAGAATCATGTAAATTGCTTAACAAAGATCATCTCGTGACCTAAATGTTTTTTCCTATCACTAAAACAGCTTTGCAGTCATTTTCTACCAGATCTCTTATAAAAACATGTTAAAAGTCAGAATCATGTAAATTGCATAACCAAAGACCTTGTTGTGACCTAAAAACGTTTTTCCCATCAGTAAAACAGCGTTGCAGTCATTTTCTACCAGAAGCTGTTATGTTTCTATGTCGGAAACATGTGAATTTAGCCCCCAAACAGCTTCCTGTGGCCTGAAAACATTGTTTCCTTCACTTATTGAGCTTCGCAGTCATTTTCTACCAGAATCTCTTATAAAAACATGTTTCAAGTCAGAATCATGTAAATAGAGCACCAATTGTGACCTAAAAACGTTTTTCCCATCAGTAAAACAGCGTTGCAGTCATTTTCTACCAGAAGCTGTTATGTTTCTATGTCGGAAACATGTGAATTTAGCCCCCAAAAAGCTTCCTGTGGCCTGAAAACATTGTTTCCTTCACTAATTGAGCTTCGCAGTCATTTTCTACCAGAATCTCTTATAAAAACATGTTTCAAGTCAGAATCATGTAAATTGCTTAACCAAAGAGCTTCTCGTGACCTAAATGTTTTTTCCTATCACTAAAACAGCTTTGCAGTCATTTTCTACCAGAATCTCTTATAAAAACATGTTAAAAGTCAGAATCATGTAAATTGCTTAACCAAAGACCTTGTTGTGACCTAAAAACGTTTTTCCCATCAGTAAAACAGCTTTGCAGTCATTTTCTACCAGAATCTAAAAAGATGTTACTATGTCAGAATCATGTAAAGAGCACCAATTGTGACCTAAAAAGTCTTTTCCACCATAATACAGCTTTTGCAGTCATTTTCTACCTGAATCTCTTATAAAGAATTTTCTAAGTCAGATTCAGGTAAATTGAGCACCAAAGAGCTTATTGTGGCCTAAAGACATTGTTTCCTTCACTAAAAGAGCTTTGCAGTCAGTTTCTACCAGAATCTAAAAAGATGTTACAATGTCAGAATCATGTATAAATAGAGCACCAATTGTGACCTAAAAACGTTTTTCCCATCAGTATAACAGCTTTGCAGTCATTTTCTACCAGAATCTCTTATAAAAACATGTTTCAAGTCAGAATCATGTAAATTGCTTAACCAAAGAGCTTCTCGTGACCTAAATGTTTTTTTCCTATCACTAAAACAGCTTTGCAGTCATTTTCTACCAGATCTCTTATAAAAACATGTTAAAAGTCAGAATCATGTAAATTCCTTAACCAAAGACCTTGTTGTGACCTAAAAACGTTTTTCCCATCAGTAAAACAGTTTTGCAGTCATTTTCTACCAGAAGCTGTTATGTTTCTATGTCGGAAACATGTGAATTTAGCCCCCAAACAGCTTCCTGTGGCCTGAAAACATTGTTTCCTTCACTAATTGAGCTTCGCAGTCATTTTCTACCAGATTCTCTTATAAAAACATGTTTCAAGTCAGAATCATGTAAATTGCTTAACCAAAGAGCATCTCGTGACCTAAATGTTTTTTCCTATCACTAAAACAGCTTGGCAGTCATTTTCTACCAGAATCTCTTATAAAAACATGTTTCAAGTCAGAATCATGTAAATAGAGCACCAATTGTGACCTAAAAACGTTTTTCCCATCAGTAAAACAGCTTTGCAGTCATTTTCTACCAGAATCTCTTATAAAAACATGTTTCAAGTCAGAATCATGTAAATTGCTTAACAAAGATCATCTCGTGACCTAAATGTTTTTTCCTATCACTAAAACAGCTTTGCAGTCATTTTCTACCAGATCTCTTATAAAAACATGTTAAAAGTCAGAATCATGTAAATTGCATAACCAAAGACCTTGTTGTGACCTAAAAACGTTTTTCCCATCAGTAAAACAGCTTTGCAGTCATTTTCTACCAGAAGCTGTTATGTTTCTATGTCGGAAACATGTGAATTTAGCCCCCAAACAGCTTCCTGTGGCCTGAAAACATTGTTTCCTTCACTTATTGAGCTTCGCAGTCATTTTCTACCAGAATCTCTTATAAAAACATGTTTCAAGTCAGAATCATGTAAATAGAGCACCAATTGTGACCTAAAAACGTTTTTCCCATCAGTAAAACAGCGTTGCAGTCATTTTCTACCAGAAGCTGTTATGTTTCTATGTCGGAAACATGTGAATTTAGCCCCCAAACAGCTTCCTGTGGCCTGAAAATATTGTTTCCTTCACTAATTGAGCTTCGCAGTCATTTTCTACCAGAATCTCTTATAAAAACATGTTTCAAGTCAGAATCATGTAAATTGCTTAACCAAAGAGCATCTCGTGACCTAAATGTTTTTTCCTATCACTAAAACAGCTTGGCAGTCATTTTCTACCAGAATCTCTTATAAAAACATGTTTCAAGGCAGAATCATGTAAATAGAGCACCAATTGTGACCTAAAAACGTTTTTCCCATCAGTAAAACAGCTTTGCAGTCATTTTCTACCAGAATCTCTTATAAAAACATGTTTCAAGTCAGAATCATGTAAATTGCTTAACCAAAGAGCTTCTCGTGACCTAAATGTTTTTTCCTATCACTAAAACAGCTTTGCAGTCATTTTCTACCAGATCTCTTATAAAAACATGTTAAAAGTCAGAATCATGTAAATTCCTTAACCAAAGACCTTGTTGTGACCTAAAAACGTTTTTCCCATCAGTAAAACAGTTTGCAGTCATTGTCTACCAGAAGCTGTTATGTTTCTATGTCGGAAACATGTGAATTTAGCCCCCAAACAGCTTCCTGTGGCCTGAAAACATTGTTTCCTTCACTAATTGAGCTTCGCAGTCATTTTCTACCAGATTCTCTTATAAAAACATGTTTCAAGTCAGAATCATGTAAATTGCTTAACCAAAGAGCATCTCGTGACCTAAATGTTTTTTCCTATCACTAAAACAGCTTGGCAGTCATTTTCTACCAGAATCTCTTATAAAAACATGTTTCAAGTCAGAATCATGTAAATAGAGCACCAATTGTGACCTAAAAACGTTTTTCCCATCAGTAAAACAGCTTTGCAGTCATTTTCTACCAGAATCTCCTATAAAAACATGTTTCAAGTCAGAATCATGTAAATTGCTTAACCAAAGAGCTTCCAGTGACCTAAATGTTTTTTCCTATCACTAAAACAGATTTGCAGTCATTTTCTACCAGATCTCTTATAAAAACATGTTAAAAGTCAGAATCATGTAAATTCCTTAACCAAAGACCTTGTTGTGACCTAAAAACGTTTTTCCCATCAGTTAAAACAGCTTTGCAGTAATTTTCTACCAGAAGCTGTTATGTTTCTATGTCGGAAACATGTGAATTTAGCCCCCAAACAGCTTCCTGTGGCCTGAAAACATTGTTTCCTTCACTAATTGAGCTTCGCAGTCATTTTCTACCAGAATCTCTTATAAAAACATGTTTCAAGTCAGAATCATGTAAATTGCTTAACCAAAGAGCTTCTCGTGACCTAAATGTTTTTTCCTATCACTAAAACAGCTTTGCAGTCATTTTCTACCAGAATCTCTTATAAAAACATGTTAAAAGTCAGAATCATGTAAATTGCTTAACCAAAGACCTTGTTGTGACCTAAAAACGTTTTTCCCATCAGTAAAACAGCTTTGCAGTCATTTTCTACCAGAATCTAAAAAGATGTTACTATGTCAGAATCATGTAAAGAGCACCAATTGTGACCTAAAAAGTCTTTTCCACCATAATACAGCTTTGCAGTCATTTTCTACCTGAATCTCTTATAAAGAATTTTCTAAGTCAGATTCAGGTAAATTGAGCACCAAAGAGCTTATTGTGGCCTAAAGACATTGTTTCCTTCACTAAAAGAGCTTTGCAGT